>NC_092587.1:174380000-174612500 GCF_047663525.1 Anas platyrhynchos
TCCAGAGAGAAAAGATATAGAGCATGCTACAGAAAAGACAGCCTACTAGCTTAATGAAAATATGAATAATAAGGCAAAAGTAATTAAGTAGCAGCTCAGTAGGACAATTCCCGTGGTTGTGAGCTCACCAGTAGAGTCTAACAAGTTTTACAATTGAGCACTTACTGATTTAAACACTGTTAGACTTCTCAGCATTGCACAGAAAATGGCTGTGGAAAACCCAATGCCTCAGGTATAATACTCATGTTAAGAAACCTTTGGGATGAATTTTTTTTTTTTTTAGGAGCTTCTTAAAAACTGCTGTGCTGAAGAATTACCATGACCTTTCATATGTTGCTAAACAGAGCCTTGTAGCTAGGTTACGGTTTTGTTCCTGTTATTGTGCCTCAATTTACACACTAACATTATCATTTAGTGAACTGTGTATACATCTCCTTAGCCAAAGTAGAAAAGGTGTTATTATGTAAGATTCAGCAAAAGTCTCAGAGAAACTAAATCATGTTTTTATATATTTTGCTCAGTCACTGCTTACTTTACCTAGTTCTAGCACTGAATATTGGCCTTTTAAATTAAAAATATATAAAGTAAAAATATTGCTTTTCTTGCATATTCTTTTCTATTGTGTTTCTTTTTGGTCTGTGCCTCTTACTTACTGTTTGTCTCTTTACCCTCTTATTTCCCTCCAGCTCAGTCAGTTTTTTTAATTTATTGTTCCTTTTCTTGTAATCTTTTATGAGATTTGAAGGCAAAGGTAGTCTATGGTATGCATTAACTTTGGTGGAACTTAAGCATCTTCTTGGATGTTATAGATTCACCTCTCTTAAAGTAGATAATTTCAGTGTGCCTGACTACATGCAGGATGGATTCCTTATACCCCGTTTTAGTAAAGGAGGATCTAAAGTTCTATTTACTTGCCCACACAAACGTTGGGTGCCATTTGAGAAGCTGTGCTTTACCCAAGACTTGTGAATGGAGATGGCAGACAGAAATGGCATACAACCTCTGAGATGCCTGTGATGTTTCAGAATAAGAGTTTGAGGTGAGGCTGGGTACCCTCAAATGCCATTTGACATATTTGCATGGGCAAATGAACTGAGTTACCTTGCTGACTTAAAGACGCCTACGTCATAAATACCTGAAGATGGTTGAGCTGAAGCCACCATTCTTCAGTATGCATGCACCATCATTCAGTAAGCATGAGCTTATTCCAAAACTTTGAGAAGACTGATTTACAAGCCTTGGAACACCAAGAAAATACTGTTAAATGTGCACTAATAATCCATAGATCTCTTTGTCAGGCTTTTTTGACATTTCTGTTTCATTCTAAAAATCCATATCTCATTCACAGATCCCATCCCAACTGACATATAAAATAACATAATATAGATGATTTCATCTTAACGTGTGGACTTTGACTCTACTATCCTTCCTTTCTGCCTCCTTTTCTCGTTTCATCTCCACATCTCCCTGTCCTTCCGCATATCGTCCCTTCTTTCTTCCATCCCTCTCTGTTCCCTTCTCTGCTTGTCCTTGTTTCAGTGAGGACAGAGTTAATTTTCTTCCCAGTAGCTGGTAGGGTGCTGTTTTGGATTAGGATGAGAAGAGTGCTGATAACATGCCGATGTTTTAATTGTTGCAGAGCAGTGCTTACACCAAGCCAAGGACTTTTTAGCTTCTCGCTCTGTTCTGCCAGCCGGCAGGCTAGGGGCACAGCAAGAGCTGGGAGGGGACAGACCCAGGATAGCTGACCCCAGCTGGCCAAATGGGTATTCGATACCATCTGACATCATGCTAAGCAAAATATAGGGGTGGCTAGCCAGGGTGGGGGGACCGGCTGCTTGGGGTTAGGCTGGGCATCGGTCAACAGGTAGTGAATAATTGCATTGTGCATCAGTTGTTTCGTACACATGATTATGATGATGATTATTGTTATTATTATTTTCCTGTCTTAATAAACTGTCTTTATCTCAACTCACAGGCTTCACTTTCCCGTTTCTCTCCCCCATCCCATAGAGGAAGGGGGGAGGGTGAGCGAACGGCTGTGTGGTGTTTAGCTGCCGACCAGGTTAAACCACAACACTGCAGTCTCCATATTCTCTCTGGCTGTTTCCAAAGGAGGATTATATGCAACATTTTACACCTCAAGGGCTGGTAGTATGGTAGTAAATGTTTTTGTTGTTGTTGCTGTCTGTTGTTATTAGTGTCCAAAACAGCAATAACAACAAAAACAAGGAATAAATGTTAATCCACCTCCAGATTTAAACAAGAAGCAGAGACAGACTTTAGCCAAGGATAAATCCAATATTAAAATAGTCAAATTTAGAAAGCAGGTATATAACACATTTATATACATGCATTTGCCCAAGCTCTTCACAAGCCAGGAGAATGTAAAATATTGACTTTTTTTTTTTTTCCTGACACAAATTGAGTGGTTGACATCAACTTAACAAAGTGGTATATAAGCAACCACATTTCTTAGGTAGGTGAAAATTAGCCTTAAAAGGAAAGCTCATCAGACCCTGGGATAGGATGCCAGAAAAGTGTGCCCAGACCATTCAACAATGTCAATATAAAAAAAAAAAGCAGAAGAGTGTTGGTCAGTAGAAAGAGTCTGAAAGGCTTCTAAAAGGAATAAAAGAAAACAAAATGCCAACTGGAAATGGGTTACAACATGACTGAAAATTTTCATTTAACCCTTTAGTGAATAGATTCCTTCCCATAGTCTCAGTTTTGGAAAACTGGTATAGCTTCATGGGAGAGTATGGAGCTGTACCAACATAATCTAGCTGAGAACTCAGTCTAATTAATTCCATATACAATGAATAACTTTCACTTGTTCCATACAACCTCTGAGAATTACACAATCATTCCACAAATGGGGATCTCCTCTTCAACTATTGCATGAGTCCTACTGTACCTCCAGAAAATGTTTCATTTGAGTAAAATAAGGAGCAGCTGTGAGTGAGGATCTTAACCCACTATAGAGAAAAATACAATGCAGTACATGATTTACTGCAGTATCCTAAAATCATTTCTAAGAGTCTTAGCTGATGATGACAGGTCTGAGATTTTATGATGTAATTGCTAGGTTTCTTGAATCTGTGATCTCTAAACAAACAATTAAACTCAGGTGTATATAGAGTATACTAAAAGGAAACTGTAGAAACTTTACTAAGATCTGTTAAAGTATATGAAGACAATTCTAACTCAGAATGGTTCCAGTCTGTCTGGCGTAGCACATAATTTTAAATTATTAGTGACATTATTATGTAGTAGTATTGTGCAATTCAGACTAGAAAGGACTTTAAAACATCATTTGCAGGGAGTATCTAATTACAGTCATATTCATTGCATCATGGTCTACATTAAAGTAGTATCATTATTGTTGCTGTCTACAGAATGTTTTAAATGCAAAACCTGCCCTATTCAAAAGATCATTAGCATACTCTGCATAGGATTATTTTATTTTTTCTGTAGGAAATATGGGTTTCTTTAATGTGATTTTATAATATATGGAGTGGAAGAACTGAAATTTTATTGAGTTTTATTTTCCTTAAATAATCAAAGACACAAAGTATAATTGGTCGTTTTGTAAGATAAAACAAGCAACATGCAGATATATCTACAAATCATCAACTTGCTTAGGCAAGCATATTTCATTTATCTGATATTTTTCAAGTTTCACATACACAAAAGAGATTTGCTCAGGATTTAATATTAGAAGTTTGGCATGTTTAATGGAAAATTTGACAAAAATGCATTCAAGAGGAATATATAAGATACTGATTGTTTAGCCAGTGTGATATATATACATATATATATATATATTCTTCCATATGCAATAAGTATTAAATCAACCCCTCCAAACAGTGAGGCCTGTGATTTTTATAATACTCCTAGATGAAATTGTGTGTTATTCCTGGCAGATATTAAAAATGTAAATTTAGAATAACTTTCAGAATTCTTGAAATAATTATAATGTATTCACCATTCTTATCTAGTTGAGTCAGAAAGTTGGTCTGTGTTAAAGCATACTTGCTTACAGACATCCACAGGCTCCTGATATGATAAACATACCATTTTGCTGACTGTAATGCAGCAAAATCCTCCAGCAGCTTCAGTTTTTTTTACAGAATAGCTTTTTAACAGATGGTACCTTGTCATTGTCAATGGCTTGCCATCCTGGAGAGCTGTAAGGATCTGTGCAGAGAATGACGTTTTTCTTTCTCTTCCCAAGATATCTAACAAAACCAGCCAATAACAACCTCTTCTTTTTCACAGACAATTCCACCTTATGTCAGCTGATTTCTTCCAAGTCACATCGTGCCCATTCTACTGTAAATGAGCCAAAAGGACTTATGCTGTTTGACAGCTAAAGCATACACTAGCTTACTGCCTTCGGTGAAAGAGAAATACAAAAGGCAAATTCCTCTAGTTTCTGGTGCTGCTTCTGGTCATCCCACTCAGCAGCGTGAGCTGTTTTTTTCGGATTCCATCAGCTTTGTGAATAGGAGTTTAGAAATTAGAGTAGACATAGCTAGCAAATAGCTTTGAATCACTTTGAGCGTAATTAAGCATGAAGCATAGCTGAGGGCTTTATTTGATCCAGACTGGTCATTTTATCATCAATGCACTCTCCAGAAAGTCTCTATATCCTTACTATAGTGGCTTTTTAAAACGCTGACTGAAGTACTTACGCTTCATACTTTTTATTTAAAAATAAATGAGGACAATTGATTTTGATTTGTAGTAACAGTTGCAAAGGTTATACATTAAGATTTACTCTCATGCAGTATTTGCATGTAGTGTTACCAAAATCTCTCACTGAAGACAGTGGAACTTACTGTAATTTCTCAACCCTGAAGTGGAACAGGCACATTAACACCATAGTAAATAAGATGAATCACAGGTCGGTCATCCTGTAAGAGTCCAGAGGATGGATCTAAAGACTCCACAGATCTCTCTTTTGTTCAGTGGAACTAAAGCAGCCATGCATGAGACTTTCCTCAAGGCAGTGATAAAATATGATTTCTCTCTTAACCTCCTGGATGGTGTCCAGCCCATTTGCAGAGATGTACCTGTGAGTTTACCACTTGATGGATCACATGCTCATTAGTATATATGGTATTGCTGAAATAATTTCATTAGTTTTGATCAAAACCAATGATTTTTACTTAAGTTCATTATATCAAGGTCCAGTTCCTTCCTTCTACAATATGATTTATCTTAGAGAAAATTGCTGGTTAGAAATTTAGTGCATTGATATTTACAGAAAATCTCATATCTACTCAAGTACAATTTTGAAATTTTATGCTATAAGTCACCTTTCCAGTTAAATGAAGGCATTCATACCATGTAAGTGTTTAAATTAGAGTCAAGGAACTCTTTTTTTATTATTTCTAATCCACAAAATATCAGATCATGATATAGTGTTATTAGCTTGTCTTATATTACAAAAATGCTTTCTCAGGTAAAAGAGTAATAAAATCTTTGGGACCATTTCTGCTCACTTAAGCTGGGACAAAAATAACACTGCACAGGTTACTGTATCAGAACCACTACAAGCATTGTGTAGTAAAACAAGTCATCTTGAAAACATGCCAGATGTCTCTTATGCCTATTCATGAATCGTTACAGCAATTTGGTTGCTTAAAACAAAAGTCCTTTCCACAAAGATAATAATAATAATAATAATGCTGGAGCAAATGACAATTAATTTATTATGTTTTGCTAAGGGAGAGATTCAACTTACCTAAGATTTGCCAACTAAGACTATGTTAGCTGTCCATGTGCCTCGTGCATCCAGAGCAAGAGATGTACATTTCCAAATAATGGTCTTGTTGTGAAATAGGAGGGATTAAGTTAACCTCTGCAGATTTCTTTTTCTTTCAAATGATTTCTTATTCTATTGCTCACACATAAGCATCTAGTGTCATTTGAAACACCTGATTGTAGCTGAGATACCCATAAATTATCAGCTGAATACACAGAAACCTCCTGACCTTCTGAAGTTGCAGTCAAGGTCCAGTAGGGTAATTTAGGAAAACACAGATGGCTTTAGATTTTAATGTTTAGTTAATTAAATCAATTTTCAGGCCATTCTTGAATAAAAAGAGAGTTTTAGACACCTAACTATATATTTTATACAGCACTGTATGTACTTTAATGTCTGAATCTGTAGCAAGCTAGGTGAAATAAATCTGGTCTTAAAGTCCTTATAAGGCAATGCTCTGACTTATGTGTAAAATATTAAGCAAGAGATTATGTATTTTGATAAATCAAGGACCAAGTTATTTTGGAAGGAAGTAAGAATTAATGCTGTGCAACATATCCAAATGAAACTACACTGACTTGATTAAGTTGTGGTCTGAACTCACAAATTATTTTTTGTTTTTCCTGAAAGAGTGGAAATCTAGAACATCATGCTAGCAAACATTTATCAGAATTACATCTAGGCTATTGTTTGCAAGGTGATATTGAAAAGTTGCCTGTATTCTCAGATGTTTTTTGTTGTTTGTCACAGAACTACCTTATACCACAGGTCCTGTTGGGTTTTCAAGGTAGCAATTCATTCTGCAGCCAGACTTATGCCAGTTTAATATAGCTTTTATAAGGATACTCTTGACTCTACAGAGGTATATGAGGTTTTAGTGCTAAAACCAGACATCCATTCACATTTCAGGTATTGACATGTGGGCTGTGTATCTCATTCCCAAGATAAGCAACGGATACCCGTGACTTGCTTCATCTGCTGAAACACAGACATCTTGTGATGTTTGAGATGTCCCAAGGCACCTGAGAGATGCATGGAACTCATAAGTATGACACAAGGCGTGCAGAATACCTGTGCATAGATATGATACACCAACTTGAGGTTGGCATGGAGATACACAAATTCCTGAAGCAGCAGTTAGAAGCTAGGATGGACAGCAAAGACTGTTTCAAAGGGGAGTAGATATCTGTGTGTTTGGACAACCAAATATGCCTCTGGGCTCTATTGTGCCATTCGCGCTCACGCACTGCATGTAGTATAAAGAATCTGATTTATAAAGTACATCTTTGCATATAAAGATTTATAAATAAGTATCAAATGGTTCTGTATCTGAAAAGAATCAAAGTCCAAATAACAATCTATGGCACTGGTTTTAGGGGCATTAACTTTGGATACAAGCATTCTTCAAAGTGATGAAGAAAAGTTCTGTGAAGACAATGGAACATGACTTTGTTTATACATAAAATTATATGCATCACAGGTTCACCTACCCTGTTCTAACATAGTTATAATCTTCTAACCTATTTTAATATTTACTTTTGCTGACTTGGGGGGTGGGGGGAACACTGCAAAAGATTGTACTTTGATTAGCTCTGTCAACAAGGGTTTTTATTTTGCAGAGCCAATTGTTAATCATGGGTAGTACAGGGCTGAATCCCACTGCAGTGAAATCCATAGGATTAGTTGGTAAAATAAACAATTCTGTTTCTGGCCATTTACTAATATGCCTAAATGTATTTGCTATAGGGAATGGGATTTTAAAGGAGGGAATAAATATGTATCGTAAGAGCTAGTGTTAAATATTTCAGTAAGTTACCTGAATCTCTGGAGACATTGTTGGCAATTCACACATATTCTGTAAGTTCTTTTGGGTACCAATGTGACAGGTATGTAATTGTTCTCCACCTGGATTTACTGTAAGCCAGAGGCACACACTGCCTGTTGATGAAAGTGAGACTTACAGACATATCTATGACTAGGCAGCTAGTAATTTCTCACCTATTCTAGCACTAAGCATCTTTAGATTACAAGAAAAATACATATCACAGCTGCTGGAAACACAGAGATGTTCGTTTGGTTTTCTAATTTACTTTCATAGTTCAGTTTTGCATCATGCAGAAATGTCTGCTTATTTCAATAGGTAAAAAATTGCTATGATGTCACCTCATATTTCTAAAGGGAGATGAATATATGGCACATTCTAATGTCTTAGGTAACATTGTGCTGTAATACGTGACCGAGCAGATTCTAACCCACAGCAATATGAAGCCTGTAACACTAACAGAACAAATGACTTGTATACTTGCTACTTCCCATCAGCCCAGAAAGCAAAGATACAGATAATTATCTAAGAACAGTGGGTGGAAGCAGTTAATAGTCATTTTGCTGCTGGCATTTCTCAGACAAAAATACTGTTAAGCAAAGCCTGACATGGGGAAATAATTATTTACTCAGATGTGATTGTATACAATTTGACAGATATCATTCAGTTGTTGACCTATAATGCAAATAATAATAAAAAAAAATCCATTGTCAAAGCAAGGTTAATTCTTGTTCTGTAATCATTACCAAATCACTGTCAATATAAAATGGATGCTCTCTGTACAGCTGTGGTTATTTGAAAGACATTCTTACCAGACTTTTACATGATGCATTGGTGGTTTATTCTGCATGATAGTGTTTTGTTTTGTTTTTTTCTCTTTTGATTTTGTTTGTTTGTTTGTTTGTTTCCTCTTTATGAAGAAGGAAATGTCCCTCTTTAGGGAATATGCTGAGCAGCTGGGCAATGCAAGTGACTTACTGACTCATGTTTTGTGAAGGAGAAACACGCAAGGAAACAACTTTCTTGTTAGTTTTATGAGACCCTAATACCTGTGAATAAACATAAATATTAATCTAATTGGCTACACTTTGAAAACTATTTGTCTATGACAGGTGACAGCAGTGGTGTTCATGAACAGACCTATTTACCAAGTGTTATTACATAGAAATGAAAAACAGTTCAAAATGAAAATATAAACATCACAGCATAACACCTCCTAGTGACATATTGATTAGAGCTTAAATTAATAGCTTGAACTAGATTTGGGTCATGTGATGAGGGGCTTTTTAGACAAGGCTAGAAGCATAAACGTCCTCTGAGTGAAAAAAAAAAAAAAAAAAAAAAGCAACAACTTTGAATAAAATGGAATTCTCATTCAGCTCTCTCTCTTCCTCCTTCCTTGACAACCTTCAGCATCAGTACAGCTTGAAAAGTTTAAAGAAAGGGCAGATGGTACCTTTCAAAACACTATTGAGTAGTTTTACATTTCCATGTACCGTGTTGTCACTGTACTTGATATGGAGATGAAGAATATGTTAGCTTGAGGTTGTGCATCATTTTCTGTGATCTCAGCTGGAGGTAGGATTGTTCAGAACTGGCACAGCTTGAATATTGATACAAATACAATTATAACATCTAGCTAGCAGAACTGAGAAATTAGCAATCAGTTTTATTAATAATTATGTGTGTGATTCTAAGAGTCCTGACCCCCACTGAGTCATTTAGGAAACTTTTCAAAACAAAATGTGCTGTAAGCACATTTTCACATAAACTGCTGAATGAAGAATGGATTCTTCAAGTTGTGTCAAAAAGCAGACATTTTTGAGAGGAATGTTGAAACAGTGTTAGGTATTCTTTCCATTCATAATACAAACAGGAGTCAGAGATGGAAACTCCCACTATATAGTGCAGTACTGGGATAATATTTATTACTATCATTGTTATAGCATAAAGAGGAAAGGACTGAGAGAAGAGAGAAGGTTAGAGAGAGGGAAGAAGCTTGGCCCACTTTGAGGTGAGTTTAAAGAGCCTTTTATCCAGAAAGATTCTAAGCAATCTCATATGAAAATCAGTTCCTTTGCATATGCTTGGGTACTCAAATATTGAAGCACTCAAAATTGCTTCAAACATCTTTGTTATGACTGCAAAGATATACTTCACTACTGAGATCCTGAAGTTTACTCGATATCCCGTTTCCATTTTATGTACAGAAGATAATATAGCCTTGAACAAAAGTTGGGAGGGAAAAGAGAAAAAAAAAAAAAAAAAGAGAGAGAGAGAGAGAGAGAGAGAGAGAAAGAGACTCATACTGGCTTTTAAAGAAGTGGATGTAAGTGGATCTAGTATTCTGAAAAAAGAACAAAAATAATAATAAAAAATTACCTCCCAATTTGAGTAACAGGATGTTTCTAGATGTAGACTTTGATCAGTTCTTTTGCTTAAAATTTAAGACCATAGACTCATAGAATAATTTGTGTTGGAAGGGGCCTTAAAGATCATCTTGTTCCAACTTCCCTACAGGGGCACCTTCCACTAGACCAGGTTGTTGAAAGCCCCATTGACCCTTGCCTGAACACTTCCAGGGATGGGACATGCAGAACTTCTCTGGGCAACCTGTTCCAGCGCCTCTCCACCCTCGTAGTAAAGAATTTCTTCCTAATGTCTAATCTAAATCTACCTGCTTTTAGATTAAAACCATTCCCCCTTGTTCTATCCTTTTTTCCATTATCCTATTATACCTCTTAAGAGGTACTTAAGAGCTGTGCTATCTCAGAGATATATATAGCTGAAACACATATTGGATATGCATTGCAATACCTGTAAACTGACCCTGTTTATCATGTTTGTTTCTGTATAGCTGTTACAAATTTTCCTTATACATGTTTTAGATTAAATTCTCTTTGGCCTGTACTTTCCAAAATCAGATTTAGGTATTTTCTGATCAACAATAAGCTTTATCTCTTTCTCATCTGACTGCCATGATGTTTATCATGCTTACCTATTTTAGTATAATTTCTGTGTTTCATCATCTCATAAAACTCCTGTTAACTGTTTCTTCTAGGTAATTGTTAAATTTGATAAAGAAAACCAAAGGTAACACTTACAACACCACACGTTACACCATTCAGGTTTGGCATTCTTATGTTAGGAATTTCCTGTACTCAGTCTACATAAGTATGCCTATCCAAGGCAGGCTGATACTATTTAAGACTATGAAACTGATTTAAAGGAAATATGCATGTTAGATGTACTGAATTGTATTCATTCACGCAGTAATAAAAGTTAATCTCATATCTCTAATACAAAGCAATAAAGATCATCTGGAATAATTTCAAGTTTTTATATGAACAATTAGCTCACATTTCTTACTCTGTGTTTTTGTTTCTTTTGTGTTTTTATTTATATATTATTTCCAGAACATTATTCATTTATCTTTCTGTTAGTAACCTCTAATTTAATTCTTTATTTAGAAATTATCTACTTTTTTTTTTTTTTTTATCTCATAAAGAGAGAACCACTGTAATAGGCCTATTCCATGTAAGCCAACTGAATTCCATATGACTTTCCAAGTACACATTTTATTTACAGAAAACACAACATGGAATCACAGAATCTTTCTTTGCTCTTAGACAAGCTATGAAAATCTAAGTCTGCGGAGTATACTTAAAGGAATGTGATAAATGTAAACTTCCTGATAAGAGACACAAATACTAAAAAAGATACTTACATCAGTATAATTTATTTTCCCTCTCTGTAAAATTAAAAATTTAATCAGACTAGAACACCATATAATCATATAAATATTTCCATATCAGTTCTAGGATAATAAAATAATTTGGATTAAAAATCCATGAGTATAGAAAATAAAATTAATATTATATGAAAGCTCAGGTTCAGAGGGATGACTTAAAAGCAGTTGCATTTCCAAAAGCTCATTGACTGGATTTTTAGACATTTAAGTCAAGGTTAACATTCCCATTTCATGTAGGGAATTTGTAGGCAATGAAGAGAATTTCTGAAATTTCTGTCCTGGTGCTTCAGAATGTATCTGTTCTGCAGTGCAATGTCTGTGTTAGCAGATTTCCTCACAGGACATCTATTAGAGTCTTATTTCCATATGATCAGCTTTATACCGTTTTTCAAACCTGCTGTCCACTCAGATTTTGAAGTGCATTTATTTCTGTTATTTGACCAAGGACTTAAGCTTTTCCTTACATATTAATGGAATACTAATCCTGAATCTACTTCTGCCTGTAAACTGGCATACTTAGAAAGGTCTAAAAACTTATGTCCAGGCATTGGTTGCTACACAGGAGTATATGAAAATAAAATTCTAAGGAGATTTCTCCATTCTGTTTCTAGACCATTTAAGTACCAGTCATGACACCAAGCTCACCATAAAACTCATGACAGAGGAATTGCAGGGCCAGCTTGGAGTGTAGAACGAATACACAAAAAATAGCCTGTTTACTTCCTAAGCACATCAACAGTGAACACCTGCCACAGCTGTGTTATGCCTCAAAGTCACCATTTGGTCAGCAATAACACATTTTTTTCATATTGCAAGTGGTAAATTACGCTGAATAGTCTTTGCAGATACTTCCTTTTTCATCCTGACAGCAGACACTCCAACCAGAAACAAACTCACCTGCTATGCACTCCTTTAGTACTGAAACAAATGTATGAGAAAGATATGTGACTCAAGGTTTCTATAAGAAACTCTGAGTTGTCCATAAAGGCGGAGTCTCCATCCTTGTATATATTTAAATTGTGACTGGACATAGCCCTGAGTAACCTGCTGTGTTTCATCCTGCTTTAATCAAAGGGGTTTATATGATCTCTCATTATTTGTTATGTTATGTTATGTTATGTTATGTTATGTTATGTTATGTTATGTTATGTTATGTTATGTTATGTTATGTTATGTTATTATCATGTGATTCACTGATTCACAAAGATTCTGTGAAAACCTACCTCCCATCAATCACAGGGGCTTTTCAACTGAATGGCAGACCGAATAAAATATAACACCCTTGCAATTAAATGAAAAGAAACATGGCTTATCAGAAAGCTGAACTCAGAAAGCAAAAGGAAGAGAAAATACCACTGTGTTCAGAAGGGGCTGTATTTTATATTCAAATTCAGGAATTTGATATCATAGTACTTTAGGCTCCAATAATAATAATAATAATAATAATAATAATAATAATAATAATAATAATAATAATAATAATAATTCTAGACATACTGCTTTGTCTGGTGGCTTGATTGTTTGTTTTTATAGACCCTAATTTGTGATGCTCTGTTATCACAAATCTTATCCTAAACTGCCATTACACATTACATAGTGCTACAACTTTTCTGTAAGACAGTTCTGGAATTATGGAAAAATTATGTTCCCAGAGGATTACAGAATCATATTTTACTGTAACTTCCTTTTTACTCCAATCTCCAAAAGATGCTAGAACTTAGATATCCAGGAAGTCTCTTTTTGTTGTATAAGAAAGCAATATCTCAATATATTTATGTATATATAAATTAATTTATTCTCAGATACTTTTATTTATCCTACCTTTAAAAAAGATTTATAAATTCAACCTACCTCAATTTAATTGCATATAGATTCACAGTCTTACTATTCCATTACAATTCAGTAACAGACTGTATGGCAGAGGTAGAGAAATCGTGATTATTTTTTTTCAGTTTTACAGACAAAGTAAAAGCAAGAAAAACTGTACTTACGTTGAGGCAAATTTTTCATACATAAGTGTTTGGTTTTTTTTTTTTAAATAGTAAATACAGAAATTAAGCCTGGAATTATTATTTTACTTCAAATGACATTGTCTGGTCTATTTGAAATGAAATATTTTATTGTATTGTAACATATTCTGTTCCATTGCATTGCATTGCATTGCATTTTTAGGTTATTTTTATAACATTTTTCTTTTTCAGATGTCAAATTGTAAACCAAACCAAACCAAACAAACAAACAAAAAGATCTTATATTTGTTACAAGCAGTGAACAGAAAGGTTTTGGCATTTCTAGAAACCTAAATATCAAAATGAAGTGGCTTGACATTTTTTGATGAGGCCTTGTAGTCAGACTAGAAGATGAATTCAGTCTCATTTTGTGACTAGTTTTGTTCCCCCTCACTCTATATGTTTTGATGAATTTACTACTTATCAACAAAATATATCAAATTCTTTTCCACAAAAGTTTTCTTCTTAAACTCTGTAGCCAAACTATAAATAACTTTAAAGTTAGATATTCTTGTGGAAATTAATTTTTTAGCAAGTTATCATCCAAATTAATCAGACATAAATGAAATACAGCATAACTAGAATTCCTGGTCATTATAAATAGAATTTATCTCTCAAAACCCTTTTATTTTGAAGAAATCACATTCTGAATAACAGCACCAAAAATATCATGCTTACCAAATGCAATACCAGTTTTCTCAGTAGTGGTCTCTAAATAATAAGCAATGTTCTGTTTTATATAATATTGTATGAAAATAAGCCTGCAGGACAGTCTGTTGCATTTTCCATGATTCTGCTTTGATTCCATGGGCATCTCTTTTCCTTCCAGCATTATTTATTCAGTGTGTTTAGTTTGCTCAACAGGCATGGCAGCATTCATAGGGTAGACCTATTGAACCAAGCTGTAATAGATGTAATACATCAATACATTTGAGCTGAACAGCTTTAATTAGGCCTTCCCGGTCATTTCATCAATTCGGTAGGGCACCATTGGGATTTGGATAACGCCATGCCTTCTGTAGTGCATGAGAATTACAGCACTTCTGCCCTACTCTGCCAGTCACACCACAAGGTTAGACAATCAACATTAATTCATACAGTTTTGTCTGCATTCCAGAACATAAATTTATCCCTATACTAGTATCTTTGAAACCCTACAATCTTTCCAATCTTAATGTCAATTTGAAATTCAAGGTATCATGAAATCTCCTGCTGCAAGATCTGGTTGTTGCTCAGCAGCAAATTAAAGGTGTGCTTGAAGACTCATGCTTGTCCGATATAAGAAATGTATTAATTGCATTTTTGTGGCAGATGATCTGTCAGAAATTGCAGAAATTGCAAAATCCAAAGACTATTCTGCTACTTCAGTAGCTCACTTGGTTTGTACTACTTTTGAGATCTATTTGTCAAACACACTGTAATAAGATTTAACCAAACATAAAGCAGATAATCTATTCATATGTGTGAGGGTATGTAGAAGGAGGATGTCTGCTCCTTTAATGATACCTGGTGAAGGACCTTTTCCAAAGCAAGAAAGGGACACTAAGAAAGGGAATCAGTGATGGAACCAAACCTGGTCAGGAAAGAAACTGAACGTGGGAATTTTGATTCAGGCAAGGTTGTCTGAGAAAGGATTTCTGGATTGCGATGATTAGAAGTAAAGAATGGCAACCAGCAAGAAAGGTGCTTAGACACAGGCCTGACAAAGCAAAATGGAGAAAATGACAAGAAACAAACCTCCCTGTCTCACTAACTGATGGGCTATCAAATTATAGGTGCCACTTCCAGGAAGAACAACCTGGAATTTGCAGCTGATAAGATTGTGAGCTCAAGGAGAGTTGGGGGGAGAGGGCAGACTGGGAGTGTGCAGAGAACTGTGGGATTCTGCAAACCCTTGGGGGTGTGCAGGGGGAAGAGGGAGCATGAGGAGCAAAGTGAGGAATAGTTAGATGAGGGTATAAAAGGGCTGGTCACATGTGAAACTAAGATGGTCTGTACACTCATCTGGATGAGCCCTGCGACTGATCTCTGCAGTCTGTCCTGCCTTCTTATAGTTTCTCATTTAATCTTTTGTTATCTTTCTCTGTGAATATTCTCACTCTTTACCATGTTCAGCATGCTGAAGGGCTGCTGGAGAGGCCTGTGTCTGTATTAGTGAAACTGGTGCCACTTACTGGAGTCAGACTAGGACTGTAGGCTTACCAACTGTGGTACCTGTTACTGGAGTGAGTGAGCTAGTATGTGTCTGTATGGGACTGGAAAGGATTAAGAGCCTGCTACAGGGTGACTGCTATGAGTGGAATTTAGTACCAGCTACTGGAGTCAGGCTGGGGATGTTGGCCCACTGACTGTGGTGCCAGCTACTGGAGCAAGTAAGGTCTTAGCATCAGCAGCTGGGGAGAGCAGGGGGAGCATGGATCACAGCTCTCTGGATCTGTGAAGGGTCCCACATCCTACAGAGATGGATTTTCAGCATATTGTGTGGTAGAAATACCATAACGAGTGGAAAAGTATAAATGATTGTAAGTTCAGAAACTCAATTGCTTAACTGCAGTTGAAAATTATTATAGATGGTAAGAATGTTACAGATCAGGTCCATAATTCCCTTAGGAACACATCTACATAGCAGTCAAATAAATGAACATGAAACAGGGCCAAATATGTCTTTGTTAATTTTCGTTTAACTAGTTAAGGCACTCTTGGCAACAAAATTATCCCACCATTGGCCTAAACCCAGGCTTCAATATACACTGTGTATTGAAGACTGTGTGCTGCCTATCCTGAAGGTTGACAAGAGTAACTCCATTATCCCCTACATATTCTGAATTTTCTCCTCTAATTGTAATGGAAATAAGAAAATCATAGTTATTTTATTCTGATATAAATTAGCAGAACTACAGCCGGATAGAAAAAAAAAAAAATAACAGAAAATGAATTCATTTGTTTTACCATATTTCCTTATCTCAAAAAAAAAAAAAAAAAAAAAAAAAAAAAAAAAAAAAGTGTAAGCTTTGCACGTGCTTTTAATTAAAATAAATAAAAATAAAAGAACTGAGAATCTGAACTAATTTTCATAACATTGTTCATACTAGGTGGCCTTAACTGAGCAACATTTCAATTCACCATAAAGACTACAAAGTTGTAAATTAGAAAGACAGTGAGGTACATTATATGGAGACTATATATACTGGTCACCCAGAGTGCAAACCTATTCAGGATAGCTACACTTGTTTACTTAGGCATAAGAGATAAATCACAGAATTATAGAATCATTGAGGTTGGAAGGGACCTCTGGAGATCATCTGGTTCAACTCAAGCAGGGACACAATCACAGAATCATAAAATTGTAAAGGCTGGAAGGGACCTTGGCCTCCTGAGTACACCACTAGTTACTGGCCTCCAACTAGACTGTGCTACACAGATCACCACTCTCTGGGCCCTTCCTTTCTTATATTTTTTAATGTGCTTCTTTGTCTTCAATTTACTTAATTGTCTTCTCATCCAGGCTATATTTCCTCAGGTTTTCTAAGAGGTTCTTGAGGTTCTTAAGAAGTTTTTTGACACAATGCCAAAAGTCTTGGTAAGCAATATCTACTGCTCTTCCCTTGCCAATCGTTTCATCACAGCAGGTTAGCAGATTGGTCAAGCCTGACTTGGTGAAGCCATGCTGACTATGCTTGATGATTTTCTTGTCCTTCATGTGCCAGGATTAGTTGCTCCTAGAGGAATGGGAAACTAAAAACAAAACAAAACAAAACTTTCTCCCCATCCACACTCTTCTATGTTCTCTCATCAAGCAGCACTGGGGAATGGGGAATGGGGGCTGCGGTCAGTCCCTGGTGCTTTGTCTCCAATGCTCCTTCATGGTCCCTGCCCCTGCTCCACATGGTGTCCCTCCCGCGGGATGCCATCCTTCCCAAACTGAGCCTGCGGGGGCTGCCCACAGGCAGCAGCTCTTCAAGAACTGCTCCCACATGGGACCATACCATGGGGTCCATCCATCAGGAGCAAACTTCTCCAACACGGGTCCCCCAAAGGCAGCAGCTCCCCCCAGCCCCCTGCTCCTGCATCGGCTCTTCTCCACGAGCTGCAGCTCCGGCCCAGGGCCTGCTCCTGCAGGGGCTCTCCATGGGCCGCAGCCTCCTCCAGGCCACATCCACCTGCTCCACCGGGGGCTTCTCCACCCATGGGGGGGCTGCAGCGTGAAGATCTGCTCCATGTGGGACCCATGGGCTGCAGGGGGACATCCTGCTCCACCAGGGGCCTCTCCACAGGACGCTAGGGACCTTTTGCTGCGTGCCTGCAGCACCTCCTGCTGAACTGACCATGGGGGCTGCAGGGCTGTTTCTCAATTCTCTCTCTCCCAGCTGCTATTGTGCAGCAGTTTTTTCCCTTTCTTAAAAATATTCTCACAAAAGCGCAAACAACATCGCTCACTGGTTTGGCTCTGGCCGGCAGCCAGTCCCTTTTGTAGCCACCTGAAACTGCCTAACATAGAGCAGCTTCTGGACTCTTCTCACAGAGGCCACCCCTGAAGCCCCCTGCTACCAAACCCAATACATCATTCCTCTGGATTACTGTAATTGTTGAAAGATTATTGCAAGTGGAACCCCATGGTCGCATATGCTTAAGCATTCCTGGACCTGATCCTCTTCCACGAAGGGTAAGTCTTCCTTGGACCACTTACCCCTCTTACCCATGCTCCCATGCTTACCCATGGAGCATGATGATCCTGCAGGCCGGTCTCACTAGTAAAGACTGAGATTAAGACTTTTCCTCACTTCATCTTCTGTCACTAGGTCACCCAACTCATTTAGCAGAGCCCCCATATTTTCCCTAGTTTTTGTCACCTACTTACAGAAATGCTGGTTGTTGTCTTTGAGATCTCTTGCCAGATTCAATTCAATGTGGCCTTTGTCTTTCCTAACCACATCTCCGTATGCCTGGACAGTATTTCTATATTCCTCATGGATTGCCTGTCCCTGTTTCTGCCTTATTATATTTCCTTCCTATGACTGAGTTTGGCCAGGGGTTCCTTGTTCATCATTTTTGCTTGATTTTGTGCTCGTTGGGTGAGACCTCTCTTGAGCTTGGCGGATGTGATTCTTGAGTATTAACCAGCTTTCTTGGGCCCCTCTTCCCTCCAAGGCCTTAATGATGACAACTTCTGAAGTCAGACCATGTAGAAGAGTCTCCTATCTCATCTATACCTATTAACAGAAGTAGTGGCTCCTTGAGATGAAGATGCAGGTGCTTTACAGTGTGTTATAGTTATCTCATGCTGCAAGGTATAACTCTTACAAAAGCATCAGGTATTGTCATGCATAATTTATTATCACATAGATATGAACTTGGTCTGGAACATATTACAGGGAATGCTGCTTTCAGGTGCATATAGTTTCCAGAAGAATCAGTTTCTACAGCTTCTTAGGAGCTCATAAAGGAAGGTGGCCAGACATTCCAGGCCAATTATATTGGTTAAACATCCAAACCATTCTTTTTGAACATAACAGTTTAATAACATAACAGATAGAACATATTTGAATGGTTTCAGAAATCAAATTCTTGCTTAGCTTCTTTCCATATGAAATATTCTAATCTGATTTTTTTTATTTTTTTTTTCTACAGAAATAGAAAGGATAAATCTGTAATTGCCTTGATGGAGACACTCAAATTATAATAACTACAGCCTTAACAGGATTTGAACAATCCTCTGTCTTTCAAGTATGATGCTGACATTCATACATGTCGTCCTAGTCTTTTCTTGCTGTCCTTTAGAATTTATAGATCTATTATTTTATCCTCAGTATAGGTCTTCTGTATTTTTCTAGTTAATGAAACAGAAAGATCCTAATAGTTTGTTACTGCTGCTCTTGATGCCAGTAATCTAATGCAAAGGCCAAAAATATAAAATAGTATTTGTTATAGCAATTCATGTCAGCTGCTCAAACACATTCAAGCTCTAATTAAAACCACATATAATTTATTACAGTGCATAAAATTCTCTCAATTAAAAAAAAAAATAGAGAAGAATTCAACAGAATTTGGTACCTTTGATATCTTTTTCTTTCACTAGGTGACTTTTAAAAAGTTTTATTGTGTCTTAAGACAACTGGTTATCTGCCTTAAAAGTAAAACAAAACAACATAAACCATATCAAGCAACCAATCAACCAACCAAAAAAAGACAAAGCAAAACAAGCCAAAACAACAACAACAAAAAACACTCAGGTATAACCAGTCACGGACCAGTTATTTCAAACATATAGAGCTTTTTTTTTTTTTTTTTTTTTTTTGTTTAATTAATCTGCATAAACTAACATCAAATGTCATGAAATATATATACACAGAACTGACTTCCCAGTGTTTCAGTGGTTCATTTACTTCAGTATTATTAATCCATTTTTTTTATATTCTTCTTTTGGATACTATGTCTGTTTAGACTTTCAGTAGCTCAGAAGTGCAATTCTCCATGTCCTTAGTACTGTGAGTACATTTGCTTTGATGTCCCAGGAGTCCAAAATGTAGCCATCTATGACTCTAGCAACATGACACTGCTGGAAAAATAATTTCAGGAGCTTTTGGCCACTGTATAGCTTTAAGTGGAAGGGCAGAAGAGCATGTTGTGAAGTGTGAAGTGGGATCTTTCACAGGCTAACAAATCCCTGAAAACAGACAGTCCCAAGACTGGAGCGATTGACAGCCCCTGCAGCTTTTGGACCTGAGCGGCTGCCCATTGCAGCCGAGCTGGAAAGTTTCCTCTAATTATTGCAACATTAACAATCAACTGGTTCTGACCAGAAGGGACCACAGTTGAGAAGTCCCTTCATAAGCTGCTTAAAATTTTCATAGACTGCATGAAGTCTGCAGTCTGCCCTTTGTGACATTAGACAGTCTAGCAGTAATACAAATAGTGATAATACTTCTAGGCAATTAAATTACACTCAAGAAATACAGTAAAAAATTAGTAATACTGTTTATTATGAAGTAAAGGGCACTTTTATACAAGAAAACACTGAGATATTGGAGAAAAATTAACCTATTTCTTGAAGTTGAATGTTTGCTTAAATCTTCTCATGAACCATGATGGTAGTGGTTGTTCTGAGCTGTTTGCAGTCTTTGCAGAAAGAGAGGGAAGGAAAATGAAGCCTGACACACACTCCTGTACAATCTGGAATAATAGAAACCTAGGTCAGGGTTAATAAGGCTACAAGTATGAGGAATATAAAGAAAAAACATGCAAAACTTACAATGTAACTTGGAATTCCAGTCTGAAAATTCAGATATTTGACCTTTTGTCCATTCCACACTGACATTTTTCCCGGAAAAAAAAAATCTCGCATATAATAGATATGGTAATGTGTCTGTGATGCTATCGTGTATAACAAAAACTTAACATGTAGTAAGTAATAAGTGCATAACAAATAAAAGAAGAAACCATGTTAAGTATGAATCATTATTTATATTCCTGATAAATTTAATAGTATTTAACGTCATGAAGCAGAGTTGAAACATGCCCACTGTGTTTATCCAACATTCAAATTAAAAATCTTTTAAATGAATTTATAAATATTATATATATATATATAAAAAATATTTAAAATTACTAAACACATTGCAATGGATTATTGAAATTGATGTATTTTGTGTAAGATTTTTGTTTTTCAGTTAATAAATATATGGGGTCTGATTTTAACAAAACTTCTTAGAAGATGTTACTTGAAGAGGCTGTGGGATTTCCATCCTCAGGGATTTTGAAGCCACTGTTGATCTGGTCTCTTGCTAGCAGTGCCTGAAAGGGGGACAGGACTTCATGAATTCTGGAGAACCCCATATTCATTGTCATTAATTACTTGTCTAAAGTAATAACATTTTTTTTTATATAAATTTCATTTATGCATATTTGGCTTGTAAGTAGCTTTTTGACTCAATAAATTTAGAAAACAGTACTACATAAGGTTTGCTCCCACTTTTCAGGAACTTATAAATAGAACAAAGACAATCCCTTTTGAAATAATAATAAAAAAAAAAATCACATAAAAAAAATAAAGTTAATAGAAATTTTGATTTCTATTAACGTGACATATCGAACTTTTAAAATACTCTGGTGGATGGCATGTCACAATCAGGAATATGATCTTTACTTTGCTAATTCTCATTCAAATTTTTATTTATTTCTTTCTCCAGTTTCTCTCTACCACTTTGGGATAAGCATTAAATATCTGCACATATCTGTTTCCACATTTGCAAAAGTACAGTAATATTTCTTTCACTGAATGAGCTGTTGTTGGGATTAATTAATGTAGCTACCAGGTAAAATGGACTTTGTTATTTTTATGTCAGCACTAAGTAAAATACAGTAGCTATCTCATTAACTTAACGTAGGCTTTTGGCTGAATACAGAGTGCAATGGTATCATCAAACAAGATATTTTGATTCTCCTATTCATGATGTTTGAGTGTGGCATAGAAGAAGCAGAAGCAGAAGAATAAGAAATAAAAATTAAAAAAGGAAAAACTGTCAAAATTTGTTTACATAATATTAGTTGCATCCAGAGCTGGTACTCTGGAATAATGAGAAATAAATAAAACATTCCCTATGCATATGCTTCCAAAAAGTAGATTTTTTTCAAGACCTTATTCCTGTTTAAGTGGAATAGCATACATTTGGATTGATATCAGCTAAACTTCAGGTTAATCACACATATAGCTATCACAGAGCGATGGCATGGAGAATCTGAAGGGAGATTTAGCATTTAATGGATGGAATTCTATTTGCTACAAACTGATAGTGAGTTTGGCAGCTGAATGATGTATTTCCGGAAATGGGAATGTGTCCTAGAAGTAACTCATAGCTGTTTCCAAGGATTTATTAAAACTAAGTTGACACTTGCATCACTGATAGAGGTAATTTCAGAGCTCTTGAAATTCTACTGACCCTAAGATAATGAAACTACCACCTTGTGCACATTTGTATTCTATGGCATGTAGTGTAGGCTTATGGTTTGGAATGTGAAACACTATTATTATATGCTGAAGGAATTCACATTAGTAACTGAGGGCAAATGCGTAGACTTGAAGGTATTTCAGGAAAAGGTAGATATAATACTCAGAACCAAATGAGGGGGCTGTGCATAAACAACAATGATAACAAGTTATTTGGACAGTTAATAAAACTTAAGGTTCTGCAGGATGGGTGCAGCCTTGTAACTAAACCAGATTTTTTAAAGGATTTTTTTTTTATCCCGTATCACAGTGGGAATTTATATTATGCCCTAAAACAAATCAAATCCAGTGCATATGAAAAGCACCATGAAATGTGCTTAGAAAAGTCTTGCTGAGGCAGAGATATGTGCATATTTATGACACAGACAGCCATGGGCTGTGCAAATGAAAGCTTTGCTTATAATCCAAATAACGTTTTTAACAGTATTTTCAGATAAGACAGATGTGTGTTAAACTCAGATCGAAAGTATCAAATCTTTAGGCTCATTCAGAATGCATATTGTCCATATGAAAGGGGATGATTGCCTTGTACTAAAATGTAGCAGAAATATTGATGAAAATCAAGTGGAATCACTGTAACATTTCACTGCTTTCAACATCTTTAAAAAAAAAAAAAAGGAAATAAACATAACACCTACCTCTTGTTTGAAGAGAGATCAGAGGAACAATGAATGGTCCTGAGGAACTGATCACCCCTGGAAAACTGGTAATCACTATATACATGTATGCTTAAAATTCTTTGCTATGAATTCAGAATTAGCAAACAGGACTGGAACCTTTCATTTACAAGTTGTGTCTTTGGTTTAGCTGTGGAATGTGTCAGGAAGGAGATGAGCAATTTTGTCTTCCTCAAAGACAATACCAGGTAGTAGTGTTCCGTATGCAGTTAGTCATATAGGTTTGATGCTCCCCAAACCTTTCTAGGTTCATTTAGTGTTGGAAGATTTTTACTGAAACAAATTTACTTTCAGTAAAGTTCTGCTATTGTGCTTGGCCCAAAGTGACATTTAGCTGACAAGTTTGTCCTAACTTAATTTGGGACTAAAGTAATAACATCCTTGTATCTAAAAGAACTAAGGAGTCCATATTATGGTCTATGCTACACCTGGAAGCTGCAATAAGCTTTTATTCTATTAGAAGACCACAGGAAGGACAAGATGCTCACCTCCAGTGATGGCTTACTGGCCATTCTATGCACTTGCATAGAATGAATTTGTGGTCTTAGGCCTATGTCCCTCAACCCAAAGGGTGCCACATCATCTCTCATTCTTCATAACAAAATTTGATTCATTAAGCCAATAAGGAAAGGATAGAGCATCCATTCTTTTAGTTTCTGTAGTTGTTACTTTTCTCTTTAATGCTAGGCCATGAATCTTTGAATTCTGTGAATCTAATAATTTGCTTCTAAATTTAAGTATAGAAGTCTACATATACATAGCATTCACATTTTTAGTTAAATTTGTTGTAGGACTATCCAAGGACTATTTGAATATTATTATTATAAGTTCAGAACACTGAGAAAAGTATGGTTGTCATTGCATTTTCAGCATAGATTTCATTTGGACCTATGTTACAGGCAATCACTAGGAAATTTTTCATATACTTTCTACTCCCTTATGGCTTATTAAGTGCTCCATGATGTTTACTCCACTTTTTTTTTTTTTTAATTTTACAAATAATAGGGAGGTGAACAGTTTTAGTTTTGAAATCAGGCTCATCTCAGTGTAGCTTAAGCTAACTGCATATCAGTTTAATATATTCCTAAAAAATGTCTGTGAGAATGTCTGTAATGGGACATGCCTTAGTTCATTTTTAAAAATTCATGCCAGTTAAATGATTTTGACATTCATGTATACAAAGCTTAAACTAGTTTAGAAACAAATTCAGCAAAATAGATGTAACCCCTGCTAGGGTACTTTTTTTTTGTCAGACCCATCAGTTAATTCACCCTGATAAGAAAGTATACTAATTTTCCACAGTTTGCAAGAGATCTGTCTGTAAATGTCAGGCAGAAACACACACGACTAACTGCAGCAGTGTAACCCTAGCTACTGAGTAAAAGTTAGATAAATAGTTACATCTAACTTACAAAATATATTGCCTTTACTCCTCCAGGATTTCACACAGTGGTAACTACCCTTGTATAAAAAACACATCTGTCACTAGTGAAAAGAGAACACAGTCTGAAGAACTGTTTCCTCGAATAGATATAGCCTTGAAGAAATCTGTCTTGCCTCCTGCTTCTACTAAAGGAACAATCGTCTTACGTGTTTTCAAGCCTTATTTAGGTACAGTAGTTAAAAAGCTGTTAGAGACAGATTAAAAAAGAAATTTCTTCAAGGTTCCACACTTTATGGTTGCTTCCCACCACCACATTTTTATTTATTTATTTTTTTTTTCAGTAGAATACTTCAAGTTATAAGGGAATTCTGGAAGTCATATGGTCCAAATCCCAGCTCAAAATTGGTCCAAAGTTCAATTTAAATACAATTTAGATTAGACAGTCGTGCATTATTAAAATACTTGATGATTTGGATCTGCTTATCTTCATTTGATCATGTAATGAGTATATATTTATAATGATTTTCAGTAGTGTCTACCCTGGGAAAATTATACTTTTGTGAATAGTATATTTTCAAGAGAATAGCTACTGAGACACTTGGAATTATTTTCTCAAGTTTCTTTTTTGTTTTCCTCCATATTAGAGAGCACATATAATTTGTCTTGCTCACAACCTCCCCTGCCATTTTCTTTCAGACTACAGTATTATCATTTATTCCAATATATTGTACTCAAGAAAAACAAGGAGAAAAGTGCAGAAGCAATTTCTCATTTGCTTTCCAACAAGGGATGCTCTGTTCAGGAATGCAGAATTATCTGCTAAAAAATGCATTAATTTTCACAGCACCTCAGTATGTTTACCAAATTTCATTTTAAATTTATATTAAAGCTATGAATGCTTTAAAATTGCTGCCTAACAAATTATCCACAGACATATTCCAAAAGGCTCACTTCTGCATTCACTCACAGGAAAGCTTAACTAGAGCAAAATTCACAGCTCATGACAAATGGGTTTCACCTTACTCACAACATCCTTTACAAAGAATTCAGGTCATCAACGACAGGTGATTTGTGAGTATGGATCTATATGATGCATAACAATATTATGATAAACATCAACAAATAATGTCAGTTGCACACACCACCAGTCCATAAAAAGAGTCATATCATTGAGTTAATGTGTGTATTTAAATGCAGCTGCTATAATCAAAATATTAACCTAAGAGTGTATAATTTAGCTCTGAGCTTCCTGGAAAGCTACAAGCTTTTCAGATCTTCACACTAAAATGCCACATTTAGTGTAGGCTTTTTTTTGTTTTTTTTTTTTTTTTTCTGTCTGCTTTTTTTTTTTTATTCCTTTTTTTTTTTTCTTGCTATGTTTTTTCATTATGGAAAACACACGCACACACACAAAAACAAAAAAACAACAACAAAAAAAAAAAAACACAGAAGCTGTAATTACAGAAAATACCAATAACATTGGATGAGTGTTCAGCTAGTTCTTTACTGGGAAGATGTCTGCTTATTTCTTTTAACAGAGGACTTGAGTTCTTTGGAAGTAGTGAATGGTGTTGAGGGAAGACCACCAATTTTCTCAGTAAAACATCAAATCAGAAATTTCCAGGGAAAAACAAACAAACGAACAAAGCCGTAAAACAGCAAAGATAAAAATCACAAATTAAAAAAATATATTTTTGAAAAATCTTGGGCCATTTTTTTTTTCTCCCCATATCTATGAAAGCAAATAAGAAAGGAAATATTTTTTTTTTTATTACTTTTTTATTTTTACATTCACTTTGCACTTGTTTATCTGGTTACCAAAGGATTAATACTCTACCTGTAATTTGATCATGGATTCTTATTCCCAAAATATATGCATTGACACAGACACAAACCAAAGACCAACTCAGTACAGGGAGATTGTTAAACCCATCTATAGAAAATAGAGTGTTCCATGTGTTACTATACATCCTGAAAAATCTGAAATACACTGGCAAAGACCTAATTTTGTCATCTTTTAGATGAGGAGAAAAAAAAAATGCTCTGGGAAAAACAAAACCAACCAACCAACCAACAACAACAAC
Source organism: Anas platyrhynchos (assembly GCF_047663525.1). Lineage (NCBI taxonomy): Eukaryota > Metazoa > Chordata > Aves > Anseriformes > Anatidae > Anas > Anas platyrhynchos. The sequence continues at coordinate 174,406,505 of NC_092587.1, forward strand.
AAAAACAACAAACATATTTGTGAAGAGTTAGAGGAGAAAAAAAAAATCAGGGAGTTGTTTAAAAAATTGGTCCTTTCTGTCATAAAATAACTTTCCTCCTGGTAATATATTTCATTGTTATAAAGGTCATTGTTTGTTTGAATAAGGGGAAATAAGCTGTGAGAAACAGTTTATATAATGCAAATGAGAGAAGAACTTGGCATGTTAATACACAAAGTGCAATTCTGACTACACAGCTGCTCATTGAAAAGTTTTCTGAATCAATGGCCATCGTGTGGTAAAGGAGACTGTACTGTAAGCACCAAAAATGCATATACTTGCCAACTCCTAGTTTTTACAGAGACTTTTTTTTTTTCTCCAGTTCACTGAAAAGTACAATGCAAAATAAGGTAGGAGCCATTTTCTTTATTTTGCAGAGGGAAACTCTGCTCAAGAGAAAATCTGGCTGAGGACAGAATCAAGGTCCAGGGTTCTCAGAATCTCTCTCCATTCATTATACATCAGTACTGCTTGAAAACATATCTTGCATCATTTCTTCTTTAAGTTGCTTTTCACCCATCTTTGACATGTAGGCCAAAACCCCAAACCTACAGTAAGAAATGTGTGACTTCATTCTAACTCTAAGCATGTAGGTATGTAGGTAAGATTTTTAAAGGTCAAGATTAAAAAGTTTGCCTCACCACAGTGATATCAACAAGCTATCCCAGCAGGAAAAAAAAAAAAAAAATATATATATATATATATATATATATATATATATATTCTGTGGTGCTCATCCTTCAGGGTTGCAAAGTGAACATTCAGAGAGAAATAAACAAACAAATAAACAAACAAATATTTTCTTCACATACTCAATGACATTTTTATTTGATCTGCTATTCTGCCTATGTGGATCAATGGCATAAAAGTGCAGTAACATTGTAACCCTATGGACCCCTTTCCTCAGTCTTCTGCAGTCCTAAACAGTTTAAACATGGAGACTCTGTCTTCTGATTTTGTACATATGCAATCACTTTACATTAGCCTTTATGTTTACATTTATATTATCTTTCAGTTACCAATCTTTCTTAGACATTTGTACCCCTTCAGCTAATCTGGTATCTACCAATACCTTATTTTAACATAGTTGTTCTCATAATGCTCTTCTAGGTTCTCATTAATGTTTTTGAGAAGACCCACATAGTCTGTGATTTGAGACCTAGCCGCATTTCAAAATTAATCATTCTGGCTATAACTCATCTGTCTTTCTGAGTAACATTTAGCATGAATACTATGAACATGACTCCTTCCTAGCAGGCTTAAAAAAGAATCCTTTTAAATAAAAAGATTATTTTTTTTTAAGTATTCTCTTATGGAGAATACTGATTCTCCATTTAATGAAAGTGCTGTCCCTGGAAATGTGAAATAAAAAAATAAATAAGTAAATCAAAAATCAGGTCAAAGAAAGACTGCAGCTTAGGTGCCCAACTGCCAACACTATATCTTTGCATAAGTGACAAAAGATGAGAATACAGACATTTGGGTCTAAGTAAGTTGTGTAAGGTCAAAAAACTGTGTGGCAGCACATGAGACTTGCCTGATGGTTCAAAAGTCTTTACTAGTGAACATTTCCCTTAACGTGCATTAGTTTTGATAAAGCCAATACATTTAATTATATGCTTTATCCTAAATTGGTGAATAATTATTTTGCTGAATCAGAAATAAACAGCTGAAGACACAGAGAGTCTCTGAAGTACAAAAACTCTTAGGCTCTCAACATATGAGCACTAACATATATTTGTCTTTTAATTTCTAATACACTCATCAACAAGGATACCAGCACACTATTTCTCCCAAACTGGGAAATTTACAGGAAAGAGAAAAGCTACAGTATAAAAATTCTTGTTACTTTTCTCTAGTAGAGTGTTTCCACTGCTCAGTAAATCAGGATACTGGTAGGAAGTAGCAGGAAACAGAAATTACCTCCAGCAAAGATAATACACACTTGATAAATGCAGGAAAATTACATCTAAGTTTTAATTATAAGAACATAGGCAATATTTGTTAAGAAAATGATAAGCAAGTGTCTTTGCTGAAGGTTTCCTTAAACAGAAAGTTATATATTTATTTTGTAATCTTTGTTGCTGCAGTAGAAATGCTTGAGTTAGAGATGGAAGAAAGGGTAGAATCAAATATGTAGATGTATATATTGCTGTTTGGGTGTCTCCATCAACACAGTGTGATGAATGGTGAAGGAACAGATAATTACATCAAACAAAGGAGGGGAAAAAAATAAAAAATAAAATAATAATAATAAAGACCTTTGCAGTTAATGCCTTATCCTGTTCATTATCTATTATCAAGACATCCATTGCACTTATTGGAACTTTTTGCAAAGTTATATGCAGCAAGTAGTACCGTGCTCAGTCATCTGAGTAACATACATGTATGTAGACTGCCAAGAACTGTGTAAGCAGTGAAGACTTCAGGGGCAGCCTAAACTGTATCACCTGAAAAGAAGCATCTAGTGCCACTTTAGATTTCCTAGAGTAAGTCTGCTGACCTCTAGATATTCCTCCAGAAAGGAATACATATGGTCTTTTGTTATGTCAGCTGTTCCTATGTCAATATTTTAGGCAGTTGAAACATCTAAGTTGAAACATCAGAAGGGAGTGGCGCGGCAGTTGGCGCGGCAGTTCGCGCAGTCAGGGCGAGCAGGAAGGGCGGAGAGCAACCCCCGCCCATACGAACACCTGTTAACGACAGCCGTTAGCTAGGTGATAATGGTCTCCACCAGGCACGGAGCGCTCTGCAGGAGGTCGGTACACACCCAGACCGAGTACCCGTTAAAGAATGCAGCGGTTCAGGTCACGGGATGCAGGGAGTGTCAGAGCCTGCTGCTGCCATCGGCGGGAGGCAGAGACGCTGCGTGCGTGAGGTGTGAGCAGGTGGATGACCTGATCCGCATGGTGGCGGAGCTCAAGGAGGAGGTGGAGAGGTTGAGGGCCATCAGGGAGTGTGAGCGGGAGATAGACTGGTGGAGCAACTCCCTACAGGGCCTCAAGGAGAGGTACCGGGGTGAGACACCCCAAATGGGGGTGGAGCCCCTGCCCTCTTGCCGTCGGGCAGAGGGAGGGGATCTGGGAGTTGAGGAGGAATGGAAACAGGTCCCTGCTCGACATGGCAGGCGGTGCCCTCCCCTTCCAGCCCCACCTTCCCAGGTGCCCTTACAAAACAGGTTTGAGGCCCTGGAGACTGAGAGACTAGCAACTGAGGAAGAGATCGAAGGTGTACCCAGGAGGATGCCTAGGGCGAGGAAGTCGACTCCACGCATCAGGACTGCCTCCACCAAGAAAGACAGGAGGGTGATTGTTGTGGGAGACTCTGTCCTTAGGGGAACAGAGGGCCCTATTTGTCGGCCTGACCCTACCCGTAGGGAAGTCTGCTGCCTCCCTGGGGCCAGGGTCAGGGACGTTGCCAAGAAAGTCAAGCGCCTGGTACGGCCCACTGACTACTACCCGCTACTGGTCTTTCAGGCTGGTAGCGATGAAGTAGCAAAGAGAAGTCCGGAGGCGATCAAAAGAGACTTTAGGGATTTGGGGCGACAACTTAGAGGTTCAGGCGCGCAGGTTGTGTTTGCCTCTGTCCTTCCGATAGGGGGGATCGAAGCTGAAAGGCGTGCTGTTCACATAAACTTGTGGCTTCGAGACTGGTGTGACCGGCAGAACTTTGGGTTCTTTGACCACGGGAAGGTCTATGCTACGCCGGGCCTGATGGCACCGAATGGGATGGGCCTCTCTCGGAGAGGGGTAAGGATCTTTGGTCAGGAGTTGGCAGGGCTGATAGATAGGGCTTTAAACTAGAGTCGAAGGGGGAAGGGGCTAAAACCAGGCACGCCGGTGAAGACCTAAGTACGCTAGAATCAGAGGGGTTGTGTGCCAGTGAGGTCCTTCGGTTAGATCCACAAGGTGCTGAGTGTAAGGAGACGCACCTGAAATGCTTCTACACGAACGCACGCAGTATGAGGAATAAAATGGATGAGCTAGAAGTCCTGGCCCAGTCCCGCAACTACGACATCATTGGCATAAGCGAAACCTGGTGGGATGAGTCCTGTGACTGGGGTGTTGCGATAGACGGTTACAGGCTCTTCAGGAGGGACAGGCAGGGTAGGCGAGGTGGTGGGGTGGCGATGTATGTGAAGCACGGGCTGGACTGTGTGGAACTCCAGGTCAGCGATGGCAAAGTTGAGAGCCTCTGGGTAAGGATCAAGGGACGAACGAATAAAGGGGATCTCGTTGTGGGAGTCTATTACAGACCGCCTGGCCAGGACGATAGCGCCGATAACTTATTCTTTACAGAACTAAGAGAGGCCTCGAGATTAACTCCCCTTGTCCTTATGGGGGACTTCAACTTGCCAGACGTTAACTGGGAGTGCCACACGGCTGACACGAGCAAGTCCAGGAGGTTCATGAAGCACCTAGATGATAACTTCTTGGTGCAGGTGCTAACGGAGCCAACTAAGAAAGGCGCCCTCCTTGACCTGTTGCTGGAAAACAGAGAGGGTCTGGTGGGAGATGTGGTGATTGGTGGCCGCCTCTGTCATAGCGACCATGAAGTGGTTGAGTTCAAAATTTACGGTGACAGAAGGAAAAGTGCCACCAAAACCTCATCCCTAGATATGGGGAAGGCGGACTTCAGGCTGCTCGGGGAACTAGTCAGCAAGGTCCCCTGGGAAGCTGCTCTTGAAGGCCTTGATGTCCACCAGTGCTGGTCACTCTTTAAGCGATGCTTCCTAGAAGCACAAGAACAGGCAATTCCTAAATACCGCAAGTCAGGCAGGCGCGGCAGGAGGCCGGCGTGGCTGACCAGGAACATTCTTACGGAGATTAGGCGGAAACAGAGAGTGTTTCACTACTGGAAGGAGGGCCGGGTGACATGGAAAGAATACAGGGATGCTGTTCGTGTTTGTAGGAAGAAAATTTGTGTGGCTAAAGCACACCTAGAGTTGAAGCTGGCTGTGTCTGTGAGAGAAAATAAAAAGGGTTTTTTTAGATATGTGAATGGAAAAAGGAGAACTAAAGAATACATAGGGCCGCTCCTTGATAGGGAAGGTCTTCTCACAGACGATGACATAGGCAAAGCAGAGACGCTTAACGCCTTCTTTGCCTCTGTCTTCAATGCCGATGATGGGCTTTGGGACCCAGGGTGCCCTGAGCTGGAGGACCGGGACGGTGGGGAGGACAAACTCCCAACCGACCCTGAACGTGTGCGGGATTTGCTACTCCACCTGGATCCCTACAAGTCCATGGGTCCGGATGGGATTCATCCCCGGGTGCTGAAAGAGCTGGCGGACGTCATCGCGGAACCTCTCTCAATTATTTTTCAACGATCCTGGGATTCTGGAGAGGTCCCGGTAGACTGGAAGCTGGCAAATGTTGTGCCGATTTTCAAGAAGGGTCAGAAAGAAGACCCTAGCAATTACAGGCCTGTCAGTCTCACGTCAGTGCCTGGTAAAATCATGGAGAAGATGGTTCTCGAACGTATTGAGGCGCACCTGGGGGACAAAGCAGTCATTGGTCCCAGCCAGCATGGGTTTGTGAAGGGCAGGTCCTGCCTAACTAACCTGATTTCCTTTTATGATAAGATCACCCGTATGGTGGACCAAGGGAAACCAGCTGATGTGATTTTTTTGGACTTCAGCAAGGCTTTTGACACGGTTTCCCATAGGATCCTACTGGACAAAATGTCCACCATACAGCTAAATAAAAACATCATACGATGGGTGAGCAATTGGCTAACGGGCAGGGCCCAAAGGGTTATGGTGAATGGCGCTGCGTCAGGCTGGCGGGCGGTCACTAGTGGGGTCCCTCAAGGCTCCATTTTAGGGCCGGTACTTTTCAATATTTTTATAAACGTTCTGGATGTAGGAATAGAAGGTATTTTGAGCAAGTTTGCCGATGACACCAAACTTGGAGGAGTTGTGGACTCGAATGAGGGTGGAAAGGCCTTGCAGAGGGATCTGGATAGGTTGGAGAGCTGGGCGATCGCCAACCGCATGAAGTTCAATAAGAGCAAGTGCCGGGTCCTGCACCTGGGACGGGGAAACCCTGGCTGCACGTACAGACTGGGTGATGAGACGCTGGAGAGCAGCCTAGAAGAGAGGGATCTGGGGGTCGTGGTAGACAGCAAGTTGAATATGAGCCAGCAGTGTGCCCTGGCAGCCAGGAGGGCCAACCGTGTCCTGGGGTGCATCAAGCACGGCATCGCTAGTAGGTCGAGGGAGGTGATTGTCCCGCTCTACTCTGCGCTGGTGCGGCCTCACCTTGAGTACTGTGTGCAGTTCTGGGCACCACAGTATAAAAAGGACATGAAACTGTTGGAGAGTGTCCAGAGGAGGGCTACGAAGATGGTGAAAGGCCTGGAGGGGAAGACGTACGAGGAACGGCTGAGGGCACTGGGCCTGTTCAGCCTGGAGAAGAGGAGGCTGAGGGGAGACCTCATCGCAGTCTACAGCTTCCTCGTAAGGGGGTGTCGAGAGGCAGGAGATCTTTTCTCCATTAACACTAGCGACAGGACCCGCGGGAACGGGGTTAAGCTGAAGCAGGGGAAGTTTAGGCTTGACATCAGGAGGAAGTTCTTCACAGAGAGAGTGGTTGCACACTGGAACAGGCTCCCCAGGGAAGTGGTCACTGCACCGAGCCTGACTGAATTTAAGAAGAGATTGGACTGTGCGCTTAGTCACATGGTCTGAACTTTTGGGTAGACCTGTGCGGTGTCAAGAGTTGGACTTGATGATCCTTAAGGGTCCCTTCCAACTCAGGATATTCTATGATTCTATGATCTATGTTTTCACACAATTAAATTAAATCTCTAATCAACACAGTTAATGGAATCTGGACATTAAGCTGTTGAGTCATGAACTACTGTAAAGTTCACAAGAGTATATCTACATTAGCAAGTAATCCCAATATATAATGACAGGTCTGTAGCATGAAACAATGGGTGTTGAGCATACATTTCATCTGGTCCATGTGACGAAATTCACATTTGTGACTAAAAGCATTAAATACACTTATTGAAGCACTATTTTTCATTTAGTCCAAAAATAAGCAGATTCACACACTCCAGGACACCTTCATAATACAAACCAAAACATAGCAGGTGGACACAATCAGGAGACACAATCCAAGGTGCATTACTGATCCAACCTAAGATTTTAGTCTAGATTCATCCTAAAATAAACAAAAATGGAAAACAGGGCCAATGGGAAATGCTTGACTTTCTGAAATGATTTCTGAAGCACAGTTGGGATACACTAGGATATCTCAAAGGGCATTGACACCAAGCTGATTGGTGAGGTTGATATGATAGAAGGAAGGGATGCCATTCAAAGGGACGTAGAAAAGCTTGAGAACTGGGCCCATGTCAACGTAATGAGGTTCGAGTTCAAGTGCAAGGTGCTGCAAGGGCCAGAGCAATCCCAGATATGAATACAGACTGGGAGAAGAACTTATTGAGAGCAGCTCTCTAGAGAAGGACTTGGGGGTTCAGGTGGATGAAAAGCTCAACATGAGTTGGCAGTGCATGCTTGCAGCCCAGGCCAACTTCATCCTGAGCTGCATCAAAAGAGGAGTGGCAAGCAGGTGGAGGGAGGTGATTGTCCCCCTCTACTCTACCTTTGTGAGGCTCCACTTAGAGTGCTGCACCCAGGTCTGGGGCCTGCAGCACAAGAAGGATGTTGATCTATTAAAGAGGGTCCAAAGGAGAGCCATAAAGATGATCAAGGGCACTTCTCCTACAAAGGAAGGCTGAGAGAGCTGGGGCTATTCAGCCTACAGAAGAGAAGGTTCCAGAGGGACATCATTGTGGCCCTTCAATACTTGAAGAGGACTTATAAAAAAGATGGGGAACAACTCTGCTCAATCAGATAATGACAGGACAAGGGGGGATGGTTTTAAACTAAAAGAGGGGAAATTTGCACTATACAAAAGGAAGAAATTCTTCACTCAGAGGTTAGTGAGGCACTGGAATATGTTGCCCAGAAAGACTGTAGATGCTCCATCCCTGGAGTTGTTCAATACCAGGTTAAATGAGGCCCTGAGCAACCTGATCTAGTGGGTTGCATCCCTACCTATGGCAGGGGAGTGGAACAAAATCATCCTTGAGGTCCCTTCCAACCCAGGCCATTCTATGATTCTATGATTAGATGTTGTGGTTAGGCACTTCATCAGCTGACTTTAGACACCTAAAATCAGGTGTCTTAATGTAGATGTCTTCCTGTCATCTATGGTGTTTAAACTTTTCCTATAGAGAGTGGAAAACTAATACTTGTTTATTCAAATAGCAGAGCTACTCAGACTTCCAACATTGTTACCTGCATTTGGTTGGATCTTCACCTCTCCAGACATCACTGACAATTGAAAAGAGCCTAAGTTAAATTGCTCTGATTTAAGTCTCTTCTTCTCTTTTAAATGTGCAACCTTGAACTTCTTCTCCAAGAAGGACATGGGTCTCCAGTCAGTCCCCTTAGCTGGTTAGATGCATAAGCTACAAGCACTGCATCTTTCCTCATATGTCTAAGAGTGTCTGAATGGTTATACAGCGGGAGAGAGACAGCAATTGTCATTAAATTGAATTTTGTATGAAATGTTTGTTTAAGTCACTTCAAAATTCCAAGTGTCTTCTCAAGTCTGAAAAGGCAGTACTTAAGAGTTAAGGTCCTTAGAAATCACTTCATTCTGTCTGCAAAGGTACATTTCATTATGCAGTGAGAAAATGCAGTAATGCTTGGTGAAAAAATAACATACACAAAAGCTTACTATAAAAATGATAAATCATGTTAGTGGTGCTTTCTTGCCCTTAGTACAGCTAATTTCAGAGGCATCCCAAGTCACAATGTGCATATGTAAGATCCTTTATTTTCCACTGCTCATGGGAGATATAAGTCATGTACTCTGTCTCATATATTAAAATAATAGTAACATTTAGATGACTTCAGAAGGTTAACCTTTTGGTGGTGAATTGTTACGGGTGGTGAAGGGTTACTTACTTTCAAAGAGTAGATACTGCATAACAATTTTTCATGAGCTCAAAAGCATATGAGACATAGTGTCTTCTTAAAACCATGTGAGTGGCGTTTTACAATTTCTATTATAGATTATAAAACAGAGTGGTGAAGATATATTGTTTCACTGTAGTATTTCCTATTTTTCTCCTTTCTTAGCAATGAATATATCCTAAGAATTCCCTTCCTCCCGTAGACTGGTATGTTAACCAGACTGTTTAAAAGTCTATGTCTTACAGCTTCTTTTCCTTGGGTTTCCTACTATTTTTAAGCAATACTAATATTTTTTTGCCTTGCACCAGGTAACAAAATTTGACTTTTCTTCAGATCATCAGGCTTTTTCCTAGCTTTCTTTTTTTTTTTTTTCAGCCTTTGTTTTTTAGTTCATTCACTCCTGTTTACCAGTTTTTCATCTCTTCCAGTTTCACAGGTCACTTCCCACCAGGCTTGACTCTGCCCCAATTATTCACTTTTCCCTTTCTACAGAGTTGCAGTGTCTTTCTGTTCCACATTAAACAACTTACTGGCTATCTACTTCAAAATTATAAACTTTCCTATTCCACTCTAATATCCATATCTTAATGTAGGTCTCATATTCTTCTAATCATACCCATATATTCATATCTTTCATCCTTTCAGACCCATACCTATACACTCAGGCTTCAAGCCCTGCTCATTGACATAATGGATTTGTCTTTCTGTACCAGTCCATTCTCAGATGTCAGGATCAGTTTCCTTTTCTTTTCTTTGACAAGAGTTAATCTTTTTTTTTTTTTTTTTTTTTTTCTTTCCCTTCTCTTTGCTAGCCTTAGATTAAGAGTTCTACTCACTATTGCCAATATTTTTGTTAATTTCCAAACACACATGAATTCCTTCAGAACCATGATAAGTTGTGAAATTCTGTTCTTTCCCTCTCACTTTCTCTGTCACCACTTTCTAATTCGTCCATTCTATTAACGATACCATTAGTTTTAATCTGATTGGGGCCTTTTGGTCTGTGGCTCCTCATGGTTCATGTCAGTTCCAGTAAAAGTAAAGTAAAGAATTAAAGAATTTTTTTATTATTATTATTTTTTATTTTTACTAATTTTCTCTTGGTTTCTGTAAGACTTTATTTCTGACCTATTCTACCATAGGTCTCATCCATGCTATCCACTTCTTCATTTATCATGTGTTCTATAGGAAATGAATATTTTAAGAATCAGATTACTGAAAAGCTGCCAATCTCATTTCAAGTAACTTAATAGTCACAACAACAATGAAGATAGTTTATTTTACTTATCTTCTTTCATCTGAAGAAGATCCAAAGTGTGTTGAAACCACATGTGATATATAACATCTAGCTGGACAGGAAATTGATGATCTTTATTTTTGATAAACTAAGCATATGAAGTGTTTCTTTAGCAATGCGAAGTCACAGGAAAGCCCCTAAATAAGCTTCATGGGTGATAGTTTGGCTCTAGTCCATAATGGAAAACATTATTCTAGGTATTCATTTTAATTTTGACACAGACTGTGATAAAGTCTCCTGTAGCCAGTATTTTGTTAGCTGCCAAACACATGCATTCTCTCATAAACTCAGCTATGTGCCCATATCTTTTGTTGTTGTAGTTGTTGTTGTTGTTGTTGTTGTTTGTTTTTCTCTGTCTCCACAATCACCATTTCGCAATCTGGAAAGAGAAAATACCAAACATTAAGCTCACACGTTAGGAGCAATTGTGTTACAAATAAATGTTCTCAAAAGAGATATTTTGCTGTCAAACAATAAAGGAGGAAATTCTACATATCTTCATTAAGAAAAAACACACCAAAGATATTAGTTCATTCAGTCTGGAAACATAGAGTTATCTAATCAATAGCTTCCAAGAAATGTAATTTTGAATATCATGGAAATAAATGAGCAGAAAGCTACTGAAGTAATCTGTGAATAGAGTAGCATCCAATTTGAACAGGAGAAATAAAAGGGTCAGACTCATCTTGTGAAATATAGATGTCTGTGATATTGATGTTTTTCAGACTTTCTCCTAGCCCGGTCTTTTTTTTTATTATCTTTTTTTTTTTTTTTTTTTTTTTTTGCTTCTGTATTTCCCCACTCATCTCAATTTAAGTATTCTAAAAAGTTTGGTTAATATATTTTTACTTCCTGCTTCTCCCTCTTTTTCTCTGCCTCTCTTGTAGGGCCGTCTGGAGTATTTGTTACCATAGCTTCAGAAATGTGCCATATTGCTCCTCTACTAACAGCTTTTTGAGCATGTCCCTGGCATGCTCTCATTGACGCTTGTTGTTTTTCTCTATATGATTATGAACAGTCACCTCAAAGCTAACTGTGCATTAACAAAACTGCTGATGAGTTACCAGAATCTTCTTTCATCTTGATCCTCTTTTCAGTTCTGCATCTGCTGCTGGCAGTTCTCCTAACTTAGAGCTTCCTTTTGTCTGTATAAGTGCTTCCAGTGGGGAGCTAGAAAGCCGCTCTTTTCCAGTTAGACCTTGGTAAAATATATGGAGATTTCACTGCAGACCAGTCACAAAGTGTGCTCAGGGATGTGAGTTTGTATAATACATTTAAAATTATCTATTTTAAATACATAAAAACTTGTCACAATAAATAAAATTAACAATCTAGGAGAAGGTGGAGTTGGTAAAGGATGCTAAATATTTATTCCACTGGAGGAGGATGTTGCATTAAGGGGTGTATTAACCATTATGGGCCCAGTCGGATTCAGGGTACTGAACTATCACAATCACAGATTCACCAATAATGCATTAACCATTAGGGGTCCAGTCGGATTCACCAATAACACATTAACCATTAGGGGTCTGGCTGCATTCAGAGCACTGAACTACCACGGTCACGGATTCACCAATAATGTATAACCACCCTTACTCTAGTCGCAGTTAATGAGAGCTATCACAACTAGGAACAATGCAATCAAATGCGATTTATTACAGCAACAGGTACACAGATTCTTTGGATTGCCAGCAATAGTGACTGTCTACAAAAGCAAGCTATCACGCATGAAATAGGTGACACAGGTGACACAGGTGACACAGGTGCGCAGTCTGGAAATTAACGTCTTAAAAGGCACAAAGACTCTAGAGAGATTTATAACCAAGTGTTCAAACCTCACCCAAAGGCATCCCAATGGGGGGGGGGAGAAAGGCTCAGCCCGTCAACTGGTCCCAGGAGTCAGGAGGTCCTAAGGATGTTGTATTCCCTTGGGATGGTATCTCCCCTGATGGTGGTATCTTCCCTAACATCCCTTCTCTTAGGCCAATTTATGTTATTTTATATCTTTTAGGTGGAGCCTGAGTGACTCTAGTCAAGCATATCTTAGTTATGATTGATAAAATGTTCTCCCATCTCTGTCTAAAGTAATAGGCTCCGAGAAATTCAGAGCACATGCTCAGTGAGGGGTGGTCGCACCTTGGAGGTGGGTAGCTTTTGGGATGGAGGTGTGTTTTGGTATTATAATGATATTATAATGAGCAAAAGTACACTAGGTTACAGTATTTGCCAAAACATGACAGATTCTTGGCTAAAGGTAGCAAAAAGTGCAGCTTATTGGTCTCGGTGTGCACAAGAACAATCAAGTCCCCACCTGGTCACAGAGCCTAGCCATGGTGTCTCCACTCCACTCTACGCTCTGTACTGTTCCTTAGAACTAGCACACCAGGTTCCCCCAGCATGATAGCATCTAAGGTTGGAAGCCTAGGGAACGCTCAGGTAATGCAGCTATGCCCCACCCTGAAAGCCTTTTCAATGCTGTACATTTTCTTTAAAAATGTGAATGTTAGTTTTATTTTCCTAGTTACTTCAGGCAATTGCACCACAGAGGACCGGAAGACTGTGGGCATTCTGCTAAAATTTTCTAGGCTTTCAAAAACTTATAACAACTCATTTTGGGAAGCAGAGTAAGAGTACAGCTTCTTACCTCCTTGTTGGGAAGGTAACCATCTAAGCGATTTTCTCTATCTTAGATATGAAAGCTTTTATTCCCAATGTATATATATGAATATGTATTCAAACGACTTTTAAAATGCTTCAATATCTATTCTTTTCAATGGTCCTTTTGCATACTTTATCTGTTCCTGTCTTTCCACTTTGCTATTTCAAAATACAGCATAAAGGACAATCCTTTGGAAATAAACAACTTGGGAGAAGGGTAATTGGGAAAACTAAATGGCTCGTCGTGATGAGCTCCTATCTTAATATGACATCTGGATAAGCAGCTGTGAACCTTGGATGCATAAGCAAAGGAAAATTGAAGAGAAGTAGAAAACTAATAACCAACACTAGAAGATCTTTTGCTAGAATATTGAATACTGGTCTAGTGTCCAAATTAAAAATAAAAGAGAGAGAGAGGAAACGGAAGAGAAAGAAACAAAAATGATAATGAAGGTTTAGAAAAATTATTTGAGATTGGGAAATCATGTTTTCAATCAGCTATTAGAGTTTGTTTCAGTTAAATTACCTGGGGAAAAAAAAAAAAAAAAAAAAAAGGCAGATTAGATTTTATCATTGTCAGCAAAATTCTGACATAACCATATTATGGGCTGATAACCTGTTGGGGCATGCAGGTGTTCTGAGATACCTGGAGAAATTGCTGAGGATATGATTCTCTCTGTGTTAAGATATCTTGCAATATAATCATTTCAGGTCATCTCAAAAAAAAAAAAAAAAAAAAAAAAGTGGCCTATGGTAAACAATTTTACAGTATTAATAATTTTACTGGTTTAAGGTGTGATGGAACAGACATCATTATGTGCAATCTAGATAGAAGCCCTTTAGGCATCTTGATAGTTACGAATAGTTATGTAAAGAAAATAATAAAAAAAAAAGATCTTACGGTACAGATTTGCACAAAATGTAAAAGACAAGAAAACAAAAAGACAAGAAGATAACAAGATTCTGTTCTGGTGGTCTCTTGATTTGCACAATGAGTTGATGCCTCGAAATAGATATTTCTAAAGTCATTGCTTTCTAGAACAGCTATGAGATTGAATTAATATAGGAATAGGTTATTAAATTATATATCCAATGTACATTGTCAATGACATAGAAATGAGCACACAAAGACCTCTTTGGTTGTCTAAGAATATGGAAGAAAGGGAAAGGGAAAGGGAAAGGGAAAGGGAAAGGGAAAGGGAAAGGGAAAGGGAAAGGGAAAGGGAAAGGGAAAGGGAAAGGGAAAGGGAAAGGGAAAGGGAAAGGGAAAGGGGGAGGGAAAGGGGGAGGGAAAGGGGGAGGGAAAGGGGGAGGGAAAGGGGGAGGGAAAGGGGGAGGGAAAGGGGGAGGGAAAGGGGGAGGGAAAGGGAAAGGGGGAGGGGAGGGGAGGGGAGGGGAGGGGAGGGGAGGGGAGGGGAGGGGAGGGGAGGAAAACTTTGTACAGACTGGCAGGACCATAGGAAAATTACTTTTCATACAAAGAATGTTTTTTAAGTTTCCTGAAAATTCACTGATACTTTACAACTAGTAGTAAGGCAGCCTCAGAAACTGATCTATTTTACCCTTCATCCAATCTTGAGAACCAATGCACTGAGTAACGAGATAATGGAAGTTCCCCTGGCCATGCCAAAGGCAGTATTTACAGAGTCACTGGAAACCCTTTCATTCCTGCAGCCTGCTTATATTTCTGCCAGCTTCAAGAGGCTTCTGATTGTCTGAGGTTCTGCAGCTCTGAGGCACTGTTGAAATGATTTGTTCAGACTCCCTTCTGGCCAGTTCTTGAACAGTAGTGATCAATCACAATTGAGTTCCGGGTACCATGTCACAACAAACTGATTAAACTCTCCCTGAAGAAATCACAGATGTTATTGGGTTTAATGATATCATCCAGGACTTTAAATTACAAAGGAGATTATATTTGTCTTTCTGAGAAAACATTTTAATTTAAAAACTCAGCAAAAAATGTTCAAATCTTGTATGGTGATCTTTGTTAGGAATAAACTATTGCCTTTCAGAATTGTAGGGTAAGAAAAAACTGTTATACTACTGACATGTAAGATGTTTCTGTGCTTTTTTATTTTCTAACTGCTTAGGAACAAATATTCCTTGTTTTTCAGGTAGAGAGCATAAAGATAGCATCAGCTTCATTACAGAACCCAGAGCTACTCAGTGAATGGCTACATCAACCCACTGCTATTATGACTCAAGCAGATAACAGATATCCTAGCCTGGAGAAATCCCACTGATTGCTAAGTTTCCAGGGAGAGACTCCTAATTAAGTTATTGCGATTTTATAACCTATGCTCTAAAAATCCAGACTTTAGCTCATCTGTAATTTAAAATAAATAAATAAATAAAAAATTACAGGAAATAATGACTTAATTTAAGCCTGAAAATATTTCACACAGAAATATGGAAAATCAGAGTTGACACATGCACATAGATTACATACAGTGCAGCTACTTCCTTCAAGTGTCTCATAAAATTAACTATGTTAATTTATGCTGAGTTCTGATTTCCTAGTACTGCTCTGTTTCTCAAAATAAAATTGAATGGATCAAGCAAGAAAAATATCCATAATCTCCATTCACAAAATAAGCAAATGCTACCAGCTACCTTTATTCAAAAAATAAAATAAAATAAAATAAAATAAATAATAATAAAATAAAATAAATACAATAAAATAATAAAGTAAAGTAAAGTAAAATTAAAATAAAATAAAATAAAATAAAATAAAATAAAATAAAATAAAATAAAATAAAATAAAATAAAATAAAAAATGCATTGACATTGAACAGAAAATAACCTTTTAGTTGATTCAATACTCAAGGAATTATACTGAGATAAGCTTAGTTTACAGGAACAGATTTTAGGTCTGACTGACCTGTGCTCAGATCAGTTCTTGGAAAAAGAGGGATAATAGGCCTCTTGTATCATCTAATAAGTGTGCATAATTTAGAGCATAATTTAACACATAATTTCAAGCAGATCTTCCCTACATTCACAAGATGTTCTCATTTTGCTCAGGGCAAAGGAACAATGGAAGGGATTATATTGGCACCATCTTTACAGTGTGTATCATCAATTGTCCAGGAACAGATTCCTTGGCTCCTTTTTCAAAATATCAACCCTTACCATTTTTATTTTCTGAGCAGAAAGGCCAGGGGGACAAGAGCTAGACAAAACTGAGGCATGTTGGAAAGCTTAATATATATATATATATATATATATATATATATGAATCTGTCTGCATGCTCAGTGAAGCAGCAATTTCCCAAATATTTCACATCTCACACCCCTGGTTGCATAGAACAAGGTCAGACAGAAAGTTTTGATAGATCAGGCTTGTAAATTCAATATTTAGGCTCATTGAAACTATTGAAAGATGAATTCAAAAAGCCATGCAGCTACCTGCAGGAGAACATTTTTAATTAAATTTTGTGGAGATATGGAAATTTAAGCTTATTTAAGCAGATGCAGGGGTGGTTTGGCTTCAGCCTGATTTCTTCAGAGACCATGGCTTCAGTTCCTTGATAGCTCAGATCTAAAGGCTGCCTGAAGATAAGTGAGAAAAAGAATAGCTTAAGAGTCCAAACTCTCATCTCATATCTCTCTTTCTCCCCACATACCCATCACACTGTGCCTGCCCAAAGCCTTCAGCAGTGCAGGCTGGTGGCTCCTCATTCAGGCTGACTAAGCCAGGACTTTCAGATGTGAATGCAATACAAAATATAAGAAACTGCCTGTTATCTCTGCACATGCTGGGGTACAAACCAATTATATTTCTGTTGTTTACACACAGAACTTTGAACCATACAGTTGTTTCTTCTTCTATATGGCAACATCTTTGGCTTTGGCTCTATTTGCTAATACCTGCTGTGACCCATCTTGGGTTCACTGATCATCCAGTACTGGCAGAGGGATATATTTTCACTGTTAAATAAGAACAGGCCAGGGGGGTGAACCTGAGCAATTGATCCTTAATCATCCACTCTGCTGAATTGTCAGATTGCTCATTGTTTTGGACATCTTAAAAACACTTCTGCTAACACCGGGGGTAGCTCTAAGTAGTGTGGATACGAGAAACTCCTTAGCCACATGGTATAGTTTCTAATCCTATTTTAATCAGTAATACAGACATGGCCACTGTGCATCACAGTCCTAGACTAATCCATGTGCACACAACATGGCACAACATTGTGTTGAAGCTATTCATATGCATGCACAAGTCCACTGTGGATACAGGACACAGCCAGCACAGGCAGACAGACCTGGGAAATAGGATGTACCCTTAAGTTCTGCTGTATAGACATAACTGTGCTGAAGTAAGTTATTTTGAAATGACAAGCTAGTATTATTTTTCCGGAATGAAAAAGGGAAACATATCTTATTTAACTATTCTGAAAATCTGGGTGATCTTCAAAAATCTTTTCTGTAAAATGAGGCCAATCTAAAGTTATCACACAAAAGGAAAAATTTGCAGACCTGTCTTGTTCTACATTCTCATTCCAAATGTTTTTCATCTCTTCTTTTCCTGTACAAGAAAATTATTTATTTTACGTGTTTGTGTTTTATTTTTCAATAATGCATTAATATATGAAAAGAACTAAAAATGATACAAGACATCAAGCTGACTTTTTTTTTTTTTTTTTTTTGTCAGAAATTGTTTTTCTCTCCTATTCTTCATTTTAGGGATATGGATATAAAAAACAAGCATTCCTTACATTTCCTTATGGCTGTGAGGAAGGTTTCATAATGTAGTGTTTTCAGGGATCCTGCAGAAAAACAGTAAAAAAATGAAACTCCAGCCCATTACTGGCATTCAGAACAATTGGAGTATCCTATGATACATTTGTACTTTTTTTCCATTGGTTCTTTAGGAAATGGTGTGTGTGTGTACATATTAATAAATCAATTTATTTGTTTATTTATTTATTTACTTTTAACCACCATAATCTCAGCTCTCAGAATCAAGTGACTATATCAGATGCTAAATTTTCATTTCACATTGAGCAAATTTGCAGCCTTCACAGTTGAGGAAGAGCTTAAAGACCTGAATTACCAATTCCAATCAATCAAAAAACACCCTAAATTTTGTGATTCCTTCAAGTTAGAGTCACAATTCCTGAATGTTTCTGTTGTAAAACAATACAATAAAATGACATGCACCTGACCATGCTGCCCTATGACATTTTTACACTGTAAAAGACTACACATTGAATCCTAGATCCTGTCTATTATAGACATAAGAAGAGAAAGAGGCTATGCTATATTGTGGAATACATACACATATTTCCAACTAAAACACAACATAATGTTCATAGTGATTTAGAACTCAAAGCTGAGTAGGCAGAAGGGAAGAATAGCAGAATATGAGAACAACCCATTTGCAGTCTGAAAGTGGCTGATATATTTATTGCCATTAGCTCTCAAACTTGTGCTAAAACATCCTGAAGATACGCACTTTTCCTTTTTTTTTTTTTTAAAAAAAAGACCAGAAACAGTTTTAATTTTCAGATGAGAACCTAAGCTGGTCAGACTCTTCATCTTCATCAGTAATGGACTACTCATCAGTGTTCTACCTAAACAAGAGTTCCAGCCTCCCCCTTCACTTTCTGTGTTCTGTACCTTTATCTTTCATCAGTTTTCAAATGTTCTCCTCTTAAAAAACAAGCAAGCAAAGAAAGAAAGAAAGAAACAATCCTAGCAACTTAATTAAACCTTTGCCAGTTTTCACTAACTACACAGAGATATAGAAATGCACAAATTACAGTGACTATATTCATTATCTTGTTCATTTTACTCAGATTAATAATGCAAACAACCCTGGTGAGGTATGGCATCTGTTCAACATCAGTGCACCAATACTCCTATTACATAATGTTAAAACTTTTCTCTCCTGAAGAGGAATATAATCATCAAGCCAGGAATAATAATAAAAAAATAAAATCCAGTGTGTAAACCTAATAGACATTAGAAGGTAGAACGTACTTTCATTGAAATATGGCAAATATAGTGAGAATAAAATTAAAAAATATTTGGGAAAAGGTCATCAACTCAGTAGAAAATAAGTTTATGAGATTATATTTTCAGATCTGATTAAAAAGAGTTTGTTTCTACCTTTTTTATTATTCAAAAAAAGTGATTATTTTTGCATACAGTTTGCATACAATTTGCAGTCAATTTGTAATTTGTGTTTGGTTGATTATTTTGTTTGTTTGTTTTCCCTTTTCTGTCTTTTTCATCCAAACTCTGATTAATCCAGATGGATTGTATGGAATTTATAAAGAACTTATTTTCAACCACCACAACATTTGTCAGAGGTGTATTTTCTACTAACACTTCAGCTTTCACTCAGAATTCATACTAAAATCCTTTTTAGTGGGATAAAGCTCAGAAAGAATGCCATTTTAAATCTGTGATTACTAAAAGAAGGAAAAAATGAAAAAAAAATAATATCATCTTACTGATACTTAAGCTTTGATGAAAATATGCTTATACCTAATTAGCTACCTTTATCTTCCCTTGCACCTGGAAATACTATGGAGAAATAGCATGATTCAATATATAAAAACATTATTTCAACTGAGGACAGTATGCAAAATGATATTCATGTATGCAACCTACTTTATGATGAACCACATTTAGGATGTATAGTAAGTGATATTTCATTCTTCTCATTCTTCTCTCTCTCCCCCCCCCCCCCCGCCCTTTTTTTTTCATGTATTGTAATTAGTCAAAATGATTCTTAGTAAGAAACTAAAAATCTTATATTTCTTATTTCAGACAAAGGACCCTTACAGATAAATGTTATCAACAGAAAAAAATATTGATACTATTCAAACTAAACATTCAAAGTAAAAGTATACAAGGATTGCTTCTAACAGTGTAGTTAATGATTTCTTTTATATGCTCTGCCAAGGACCATGAAAGCCAAACCAGGTGTCTGCTAACGGAGTACTCAGGGATTCTGATCTGGCATGATATAAAGCAAACCACTGTGTTGGTAACCATTCTCAACAGGTTATGATAGTGACATATTCATATCAATGATGCTTTGATAATCATGTATTTTGAGAAAACTGTATGACTTCTCATGACCTTAAGAAAAACACACATCCTCTCATGATGTGCTAATAAGAGAAGGCTATGATGTTACGCAAATGAAGGAGAAAAAATTGGCTGAAACTAACTCAGATTAACCTGTGTTTGCATATTTACATATATGTGATTATATTTACATACAGAGACAAATGAAATAATGCTTGTTTTAATGCATTGGTCCAGAAAAATTGATTTTTTAAAAAGATGAATGAAATATCAAAACCTGTTTCTAAATTTCAAATAATTAAAAATGATTAATGACATAACTCTTGACTATTACTGATAGATTAAAATGGTGTTTATAAAAAGAAAATTTAACAGGAATAAGATCCTGGTCAAGATGCTATCACGCTGGGGAAACCTGGTGTGCTAGTTCAAAGGAACAGTACGAAGCATAGTGGAGACACCATGGCTAGGCTCTGTATCAGGTGGGGACTTGATTGTTCTTGTGCACACCAAGACAAATAAGCTGCACTTTTTGCAACCCTGAGCCAAGGACCTGCCATGTTTTGACAAATGCTGTAACCTAGTGTGCTTTTGCATTTCAGTTCAAAAAAGTGTCCTTTTTTGAACTGAAAATTTGTGCCTAGAAGACTTAAAAAATGTATCTGTGAAACACCTTATGTGGAACAGAGATGCAAATTTAAGTTTCCTCATATCCTACCTTATTGGTAGGATACGAGGAATGGCTGAGGGAGCTGGGTTTGTTCAGCCTGGAGAAGAGGAGGCTCAGGGGTGACCCTATCGCTCTCTATAAGTACATTAAAGGAGGCTGTAGAGAAGTGGGTGTTGGTCTATTCTCCCATGTGTCTCGTGACAGGACGAGGGGGAACGGGCTAAAGTTGCACCAGGGGAGGTTTACGTTGGATATAAGGAAGAACTTCTTTACTGAGAGGGTTGTTAGGCATTGGAATGGGCTGCCCAGGGAAGTGGTGGAGTCACCATCCCTGGAGGTCTTTAAAAGACGTTTAGATGTTGAACTTAGTGATATGGTTTAGTGGAGGACTTGTTAGTGTTAGGTCAGAGGTTGGACTCGATGATCTTGAAGTCTCTTTCAACCTAGACAATTCTGTGATTCCGTGATTCTGTGAAACAAGTGTCTCTCATTCTGTTTTATTATGCAAAACTTTCTTTTTTTTTTTTTTTTCTTTTTCAATTAAATAATTACCTGTCAAACGGAACAGAGTTTTGATTGGGGTTCTCTAATGCCAGATGAGCTCCTTGTCTTAACTCAGCAAATAACGTGTGCTTTGATGTACCCCAGTTGTTTTTAAAACGTAAAGTCTTTTCCAATGTATATGCTCTGTATATCTAGGTGTTTAGGCACTCCAAACACAGTAGACGGAGAGAAATTCAATTTAAACATACACAGCTTACATCCTAAGATACTCAGAAACAAAATGATGCATAAATGAAGGAGTCAGGCAAAGAAAATCTTCAAAACTAAAACTTCACAGACAAGTATAGTCCCCCTTTTTGATCTGGAATCCTACATCATCTGTCCTCTACAGTGGATATTATCTTCTCTATTTTCAGTTGCTTTTTTTTTTCAGTCAGGTAGTTCTCTTGGAAAGAAGAACTGGAAGATCTCATAAGAACTGTACCCAGCAAATGATAAGATGTTTCAGTCAATACTTCTCAGCACAGAGATTGAATTAGCTCTTGGGCATGCATTATAAAGGAATTACAGATGAAGCCAAAGTGAATCTTTGTTAACAAAGTTAACTTAAAAGATTAACTCTGTTAATCATTTGCACACCTGAAAGAAAATAAGACATTTCTACTTCACATGGGATTAAAGTAATCTGTGAAGGCAAATATATTCCATTGAAATATACATAATTATATGTATTTAGCCTCAAAGAAAACAGCAAGTGTTATTGGGGATACTGAAAGTGATTTAACTATAAAATCAAGGATAAAGTAAGCATAGGTAACTAAGTTACATTGGTCACCCAATGCACACGTACTCTAAGTGTAAGAGAATTACACATGAGGCTGAAGGAAATAAACTCAGAATCACAGAATCACTGAATCATCTAGGTTGGAAGAGACCTCCAAGACCATCTAGTCCAACCTCTGACCTAACACTAACAAATCCTCCACTAAACCGTATCACTAAGTTCAACATCTAAACGTCTTTTAAAGACCTCCAGGGATGGAGGTCTTTAAAAGAGTCCAGTGGACTCAACCACTTCCCTGGCAGCCTATTCCAATGCCTAACAACCCTTTCTGTAAAGAAGTTCTTCCTAATATCCAACCTAAACCTCCCCTGGAGCAACTTTAGCCAATTCCCCTTCATCCTGTCACAGTATTTGAAAGGCTGAAATATAAACAATGTTCACACATTTAGTAGATCATGAAAATGGAACTGAAAATATTCATACTGTACAGGAATTTTCATCAGCAATCACCTTTGTCCAGATAGAAACATACTGGCTTCTATGCAGGGATGTGCTAGGCCTGACATATAAATATGGGATCTACCTGCAATACATCCTGTGGCTAAGAACCATAGACTCATCAAATGGTTTGGATTGGAAGGGACCTGAAATATAACCTGGTTCTAACCTCCCTCCTGTGGGCAGGGACATCTGAGGACTTTAACGGATTAGGCCTCAAAGATTCATCCAACCTGGCCTGGAAAACTTCCAGGGAGGGGGCATCCACCATTTCACTGGGCAACCTGTTCTGGTGTCTCATCACCCTCGAAACAATTTCTTCCTTACGTATAATCTAAATCTACCCTTTTTTAGTTTAAAACCATTACCCTTTGTTCTATCGCTATAGACCCAGGTAAAACTTTAAAAGGTTTGTAACAACAGGCCCTTCAAAACATTGGGGTGGGGATGTTACAGTCCACTCCTATGAAATATGCAGTCTGGTAGTATTACTCTAACTTCATTAGAGCTTTCAGTGGAAAACACATGACAGACTGGAATTTTGCTTTTGAATTCATTCCTTAAATAAGTTCGACAAAATGCTTTAAAAAGATGTAGAACTGTTCTTAAATGCTTAACTAAATTGGGACACCTAAGTTCCTCTCTGGAACAAAATGAAACTGGATATAGCTTCAGTCTCTCTTACACTACGAAGAATTTAAGTATCTGAGCATTTAGTTCAGTTCAAAACTTGAAATGCTGTAATTGTGGGGTCCGGGTTCCCCATTAAACAACAATAAAACTATTTCAGTCATCCATTTGATCAGAGTTTACAGCTGAACTACATCGCTAGAGAAACACATTAGTTAATTTATCCAGTCTTGCATTCTTCTTGAAGTCTTCTGCTCCTTCACAGAAAGCTTTTGAAAATATGTCTTTCAGATCTGTTTGTGCATTTAGTTCACACATCCAATTCTAACAAAATGCTGACAGTACTGCCAGGATTGTAGGGACATCCAGTAACATAGAAAACACACTCCATTAGATATTGTTAATAGAGGATCAATAGCACTCTCACTTTCTCACCTCAACTAATTTCTTGTACACTGAGTAAACACATCTGGAGGAATTAGAAGAATTGTTAGCTAACATTTGTCAACATAATAATGTATCAGTTTAAACATTTGAAGATTGATCTAGTGAGGAACAATTTTACAACATGATAAACTAAGCTCTAAACAAGAAAACAATATATATATATATATTTAAAGTTCTTATGCCTTTAATTTTTTAATTTTTTTTTGAGCTATTGGAACAGATTAAATGTAATCCTTCTAGCTTGATGAGGAGACAATATTCTGAAGCAGACCTGGTAACAGATGTTTACTAATCATTGATAATTTTTGCATATTTAAAAGGGGAAATGGTGTTTAGAGGCACTACTGATATAATTATAAGAGCATACAGAAACCATGTGAAGATTTGCTGAAATAAAATCTAACCTGGGAATAAACACAAAGCCGCTACAACCTTGAATCTGGAACTTGCCCACATTCCAAAAAAAAACAAACAACAACAACAAAAAAACATTCTTTGAGTGTATTACACAAACTTCCATATCTATTTTGCGTTTTCTATTCCAAAAAAACGCTTTTGAAATAAATGATTTAATTCAAAAGCAAACCTTTCCAACAACACTTCATTGAAAGAAAACAGAACTAGCAAATATTCCTCATAGCCCCAACATGCTGATGGACATGGAATGAGGAACCCAGTTAGGATGCCTGAATAATGTTTGTATCAGATATGATAAAGATACGTAACATATATCAGACACAAGCTAGAGAAAACAGACAGTTTTCTTGATCTGCTGTACTCATTCACCTTGAAAAAGAAAATGAGATCTAGTGTTTTCATCAAAGAAAGACCAACTGGTAATGCAGTGCTATGTGAAATTTACTGAGACCCTATTTGGAGTTCTGTTTTCAGCTCTGGGGACCCCAGTATAAGAAGGACATGGACCTGTTGGAGTGAACCTGGAGGAGTGCCAAAAAGATAATCAAAGGGCTGGCGCACCTCTCCTATGAAGACAGGCTGAGGCAGTTGGGGTTGGTCAGCCCGGAGAAGAGAAGGGTCTGGGGAGACTTAATTGTGTTCCAGTACCTAAAGAGGGCCTACAAGAAAGCTGGAGAGCAACTTTATCAGGGAATGTAGTAATAGGTTAAGGTGAAATGGCTTTAAACTAAAAGAAGGTAAAATTAGATTAGATATTAGGAAGAAATTCTTCACTCTGTGGGTGGTGAGGCACAGGAATAGGTTGCCCGGAGAAGCTGTGGATTCCCCATCCCTGGAAGTGTTCAAGACCAGATTGGATGGGGCCCTGGCCAACCTGATAGTGGGAGACATCCCTGCCCATGGCAGGAGAATCGGAACAAGATGATTTTTAAGGTCCTTCCATCCTTCCAACCCAAATCATTCTATTATTCTATAATACTGATTAAAAAGGTTTTTTCTTTCTTTCTTTTTTCTTTTCTGGAACCATGCAACAGTGTAGCTTAGCCATACACACATACCTAGAAGACTAAGAACACAATTCTGCTAGCAGCCTGTTACAAGAAAGAGCCCAGAATTTCCCCAGCATTTGCTAATAACTAGAACATCTTAAAGCTTCTTATCTGCAAAGATATTAATTCATGGATGTGCATAATTCCCATCTGTTTCCCCCATCCCAAAGCCAGAAACACAACTCTAGATGACCTAACCTGAAAAATAATTGATGAAAATTGTTTGAATGCTCCTTGTCAAGTATTTTGTGTCTGATAGGTAACAGCAAGACTGGCAGATAAGCAAAATACCTGCTGGAAGGGTGATGTTCAATCTTTTTAATAAAAAATAGCAACTTTTCTCCAAGACTGTCTTAACAGAGGAGTTTCTAGCATGTCAGAACATTAATGCACCTACTGAGAAAATGTGCTTTGCAATGATTAATGTCTGGAGTGAGGACAAAAAGAAATTGTCTGTAGGAGATACAGCAAAGACTGTAGTAGTCTTTAACACAGTCTGCATGGTAACAGCTGAATCCTGCAACTAGCTGTGAGGAGCTGAATCATGTGCATAATAAGAATATTCATAGTATCTATAGAAGGATTATTTTTTTCTTAACATAACAAACTCTTGGTTGTTTTTGAAGGTAGTGAGTTCTGCTAGCTTGCAAAGTTCTACAGTTTACTATTTGCTTAAAGAGAAAAATGCTTTATACATTTCATATCATGTCACTAGTTAAAACACTGATTTGCGTCTGAATAAAGATTATAAAGAGTAAAAACTCATAGCTTTAACTCAAAATACAGAATTAATCTCTCTGGACTCTTGAGACATGATGCTCAAAGAAAAAGAAGTATTCATACGTTGTAAGGGTTCATTAAACAAATTTTACCAAAGTACATGTAAAGAATTAAGATAAGAAAAGAAGGGGACTGTGCATAAACTGGTGAAGTTTTGAATCATCTACATGTAATTACTGATTAAAAAAAAAAAAACAAAAACAAAAAAAACCATGTTTTTTGTACAATGCAAAAGTTGGTCTTACCTAGAATTTATGGTGAAAATGATGGAAAAGTACCTCACACAAGAAAGCCCTATGATCCCTCATTATCTTGTGACTTGTAGCTGAACTGTGTGGGTTGTGACATGTACTTGACTTGATTTACTACTATGCTAGTGAAAATTACTTTTCAAATTAGTTGACTGTAGCATCCTGTTCTGATAAAACACTCCATCTGGACCATGACTGATACTCACAATTTCACAGAGGCCAAGTATAGCTAACTCTTACAGGTAGGTTTTCCACTGATCTTGTACTACATAATAAACTTCTGTTCTCAATGATATCTTAATGAAGGATTCACCTCATCCCGCATTTAAACATCTAAATTTTATTTTGCCTATGGAAAGAATTGTTTCTACGCAACAGTTTGGCTCATCCTAACATATTTGCCTTCTCAAGGTGTTTATTTCTTTTCTTCTATTTGAAAGGAAGTCTAAAGAGTATCTGAGATTCTTCATTTTTTAAAAGTTGCTGGAAGGCAAATACACTAAGTATACATCATACCCTACACTCTGTAACATTTCAAGGTTATATTTGGAATGAAGGATTAATTTCCACCCAACTTTATCTTGTCTTTCAAAGTGAAAAATAAATAAAAGTGCAGGGAATAACGTGTGGGGCTTTATCAGGAATAAAGGGTAAAGGTCAGAAACTCTGGAGTGCTTGGCTTTGCACTTATTTATTTATTTCTCTGAGAAGTTGACACTGCTGTTTCTAGCATTTTCCTCTTAGTTAATGAACTTGTGATGGAAAGGTGTGTGTAATTAGAGCTGTCAATATTGAATTCTAAATGTGCACTGCACTATGAATTTAATCTAAGTTTCCCTATCCCCAGTCCTCCCTCCCCATTGCCACTGGGAGAGGCTGAAACACTTGACTGCTGCTGTGGCAAATTGGGTCCTAATAAGTATGATGCTTTACTGCTTCTTGTTTTTGCTAAGATACAACTGCAGCATTTCAGAAGAACTCACCTGGGCATTAATTCAACAAGAAATGTTGGTAGGAGTATTATATTTTCCACGTTTTGATATCTCACTGAATGACTTGCATATAAAGAGGCCTGGCAGCTGCTTTATGTCAGTGACTGATGCGCTTGTCATTCCAGCCTCAGATTTGGCCGATTCACCTATGCCAGGCTTAAAAATAATATTCATCTTGTTTTTTTCCTACTATTTTGCAATTTTAACTAGTAAAAAGAAAAAAAAATTACAGAATGAGGCTGTGACAAAAGCAGTTAAATATTATATAGCAGGTTTTGTTTAATATCAGGAAAGAGGTAATCTCAATGCATGTCACCTCTAGCAGTAATAGCAGGTTTATTCAGAAATGGAGAGGATGTATAAGAAAGGAATATTTATTTTTAGTGCAATAAATTAGTTCAAGTCATATGTTTACATCCTTAGGGAACTCAGTCATAACTGATAAAACCTAACAACAGCAAGGTAGGAGATTTGAGGTGTATCCATAAAAACCTTGTTTAAGATGGATGTTTTTATGCTATGTAGAATCTTATCAGAGATCAGGACGAATTCACACTTTAAGCAGAAATAAGAAATGCCACAACTGTTTCACCAGTAACCGTGGATACAGAGGGCCATCTTCCAGTCCACAAGTTACTTTATGATTTATTAAATCAGTTGCTACATTCAGGAACGAATCACATTAAAAGAGACAGAAAGAGAATGAAAGAAAAAACAAAGAGCCAATATCATTCTCATAATTAATGAAAAGAAAAAGAAAAAGAAAAAAAGAAAAAGAAAAAGAAAAAGAAAAAGAAAAAGAAAAAGAAAAAGAAAAAGAAAAAGAAAAAGAAAAAGAAAAAGAAAAAGAAAAAGAAAAAGAAAAAGAAAAAGAAAAAGGAAAAGGAAAAGGAAAAGGAAAAGAAAAAGGTCTTTCTGATTTTGTTTCAGAAAAAAAGCTGCTCCTTCATAGTTGAAATGCCACCAGATGGTCTCTGTTGCTCTAAAATAAGGTTATCGTTATGCTACATAAAATGACCAGGAACAGGGCTTCTTCAATCAGATCACAATCCCGGTGCTATGTGTAAGTTTTTGATGAAGTGCTTTTTATTCAAAACAGAAATAAAAGCATTTTAGAACTTTTTACATCAGTGTCTCAGAGTTTGTTTCAGAAAAGTTCTAATTACACAGTTTAGTAGGAATATTTTAAGCACATTAAAAATTTTAAAGAGCTTGCGCTTGGAATTTTGGTCTTTACACTAACCAAAATCGGCTGAAAATTTGCCATCAGTCTCCGCAGCAATGTCATGCAGGAGAGACTGAAACAGTTGAAAATTAACCCTACTTCAAGCTGTGCATATCCATGTTCCAGTCTGCCTGAAACAGGGCCTGACTTTGTCTAACTAGCCTTTCTTATTTCTCACATTGTACTGTAACATGCTCACTGGTAATAACAGGCTATCACTTTTGCATGAAGTTTGCACAGTCCCAGAACTAAGGGTTGTCAGGCTTGCTCTGCCTGAGCTTTTCTTGACCTGCCTCCAGCTGTCTTACTCTTGGTTATCTGTGATTGCAATTTCTCCATCAGACCAGGTTTCCATAGCAGCTTAAACAAATATGTCTATTTGTTTTACTTTTTTTTCTTTAATTTTGTGAGGTACAACCATATTATTCTGTAGATACCAGCAATAAGCAGTTATTCTATACAATATAAGATACTTTTCCTTTAGCATAGGGAAATAAAAACCTGGTTTGTTAACAGAGGCCTTGGAAAGTGGGTACTCCAATGCATTGCTGAAGAGCACAAATGTGGGATGATAAGGAATGGGGCACTGGAGACATCATTTCTATAAATGTGTCAAATCACTGAAGAGCCCACAGCGACAGAGAACTCACCAATGGCCAGTTACAGAAATGCAGAAATGGAGCTGGGCAAAACTTGGTCTAGGGGTAACGAAGAAATAAAATAAATAGTGTTTAACATACATGTACATAAAAGACACAATATGTAGTAAATTTGGATATAACATGCATCTGCAGAAAATGAAGAAAGGGTAAAGGTACAAATGTATGATAACAAACAGAAAATGAGCTGAAGTGGATCCTAGAGTGAGAAAGTAGCTAGTGACATCAATAAAACATTCCTCCCAAAATGAAGAGGACAAGATGACAACTTGTGGTGCTACCCTTTCTAGCAGTCCAGAGCTACTTTGGGGTGCTATTTGGAGCAGTCAGTAGTTTACAACCCAGAAGAACAGTGCAAGGGTAGTCAGAAATACAAGAAAAAGGGATAGAAATTAGGAAGTGTCACAATTCTGTGTTGTTAACATTCTTGACAATGTTTTTTTCTCTATACAAATATTCTAACTGTATTGTGTTTTTTTTTCTTTTTCCCATAAAATTAAATCTGAACAAAAATGGGTTCTTCATTTAGACTGTTAAAATATCAGTTGTACTAACTATAATTTAATGTCTTTATATATATACTTACATGACATGTTTCATCCTTGAAAGGAAGAATTTGAGTATAACTTACAGTATAAGGAACTAGTAAGAGCAATTGGTTGCATTTGCAAATCTATTTAACACAGCTTAAACAGTTTCTGATCAGCATGATACAAACATTGGAAAAATGGGGGCCCAAGTGGTATTTTACAACTATGTTGCTGAGTAAAAGGGTGCTGAGTAAAATAATGGTATTTCTTGTGAAAAAGTCACACATATAAGTATCTGAATATTTAGAGATGCAGTAATAGAAAACTGTTCGTATAAGCCTTTCTTCCAGGTGTTTTTATAAATAGATACTGAATTCATATATGTGAATTTCTGAACATTTTCTCTCTCTGTTTTCTTAGGAGAGGAATAACATAAAATGGTAAAACCATGCAAAAGTAAAACATGATCTGAAACTAAAAAAATCATCCCATTTAAACAGCGCTGAGATATTATGCTAGTCCCACATTCTTTGGA
Source organism: Anas platyrhynchos (assembly GCF_047663525.1). Taxonomy (NCBI): domain Eukaryota; kingdom Metazoa; phylum Chordata; class Aves; order Anseriformes; family Anatidae; genus Anas; species Anas platyrhynchos. The sequence goes on from NC_092587.1 coordinate 174,436,518, forward strand.
ATGATATTTTTTGTGTCCTCATTTTGCCTTTGCTCAAGTTCTCAGCCACTCGACAGGTAGATGCTGACTGATGACAGCAGTGAAGCCACAGGAACTCTGAAAACATTTCTGTTTAATGTGGCTGGAACAATGACACAACCTTTCTAACATTTTGACATCCCTCACTGGCTGACATTCTGTTTTAAAATAAATAAATAAATAAATAAATAAATAAATAAATAAATCCTGTCAACTGGAGCATCTGACACAAGGAATGTAAGCTCTGAGGTTCAGATCATCATCATATGATCCACCAAATGCCTGAGTGTATTGTAAATGACTATACACACCTGAATGTTACCACAATGGAGCACTGAAAGACCATAATATTCAAGTTTGGTGCTTTGAACATTTATTTAGACTGTCATAAAATTTCCACTTCCATTTTTCTTAAATCATTCTCAACAAAGAAGAAAGAGAAAGAAAGAATGAATGAAGAAGAGAAAAAGAGCAGAGTGAAAGAATACGAGGGAGAGAGGAGAAAGGAAAGAGAAGGGGAAACATGAAAGGAAATGAGGGAGAGGGAGAGGGAGAGGGAGAGGGAGAGGGAGAGGGAGAGGGGGAAGGGGGAAAGGGGGAAGAGGGGGGAGTGGGAGGTGAGGGGAGGGCAGGGCAGGGCAGGGCAGGGCAGGGCAGGGCAGGGCAGGGCAGGGCAGGGCAGGGAAGGGAAGGGAAGGGAAGGGAAGGGAAGGGAAGGGAAGGGAAGGGAAGGGAAGGGAAGGGAAGGGAAGGGAAGGGAAGGGAAGGGAAGGGAAGGGAAGGGAAGGGAAGGGAAGGGAAGGGAAGGGAAGGGAAGGGAAGGGATATGCCTTGTCATGTATTCCAGGAGGGTCATTTAGTAGTTGTACAATGTACAGCACTGATAAATCTTTCAAGTACTGTAGCTGGGTAAAATAAATCTATCTATTTGGGGAAATTACAATAGTTGGAAATGCTGGTAGTGAAGGAGAATTTTATGTGGTACTACAAATGGATTCACAGGCATTGATGATCAGGCAGGAATTGCTGAATATAATCAAATACCCTCTTAACATGTGCAGAGCTCCATATTGTACAGGTGGAATTAATCTGGCAGAGCAGCATTTCTGTACAGTGAAAATGCACCACATTTATGCTGTTAGCTATATTTATACCCAGAGAGGTATGTGGGGAGATCTGATTTCTCTTCTTTTCAGCTTGATTCCAGTTATGAAAGTTTGAGACTTTGCAGCTACTGAAGAAGACTCAAGTCTTTTGAGCAAGGGAACAAAGACTGAGTAAACCATTTAGCTGTTTGTTTTAATAGTGAAGATAGAGTCTTTGGAACTGTTTGGAGAGAAAGTAATGGATAGAAAGGCCTGAAACTGAGAGTACACAGTAGACTCTTACACTTTGTTTCAAATAAGTGTAAGAAATAAATGTGACATTCAAAATATCAGCAACCACAGTCAAGGCCATTTCATGTCTTTTTGAAGTAAGACAAAAATAATAAATAATCAGTTATCCTATCCTATCCTATCCTATCCTATCCTATCCTATCCTATCCTATCCTATCCTATCCTATCCTATCCTATCCTATCCTATCCTATCCTCTGTTAAGCTCACCTATTCTTCATGGTGCCACTGCTCTATGTGTTTTAGTGTAAGCTCTGAAGAGAGAAAGATATCATAACACTGAGAAATACCAGAACTGTGGAAAGATCCTAGTGCCTTCAATGAGAAGCTTGGGCTTCTTTGCACAAGTTTAAAGGGAGAAAAAAACATTTTAGTATTGTATCCAATAAAATGATGTGCTAAACTGAAAGCCACTGCACTCTGGCTCACTGAGGTGCACTGAGGGGCTGCCTAAGACAAGATAGGGGAAAAAACAAAACAAAACAAAACAAAACTTTAAACATGCACTTTGTGGTTGAATACCTTCTTCACTCATGACCTGAATCATTATCTTCCTCTGCTACCTATAGAACTGCATGGTGGTAAAGTTCCAAGGCTCACAAACAATGTGGAACAAACCTCAGCATTTGAGTGCTTGTTGGGTAAAAACACAATTTGGTCAAGATTCTTAATACTTAGTGTCTGTAATAGTTAATACGTTCTTATGACTCTCCTGAAAGCTGGAATAGAGGCCAAATCTTACAGATAAATGCACTAGATGAATTTATCTCCTAGATGAATGGGAGTATAAATCTTTTTCAGATGACCTCAGGGGCAATGAATAAGTAATTACAGAAATACGTATTTGAAGCTGAGTTGGAAAGGAGAACTGCAATACCTAAGATACCTTTACTATGTGACTCTGTTTATCCATTTGTAAAATAAGGGCAATTATACATTCCACATAACTGTTGAAAGCTTACATTCATGAACATTTACAAAGAGTCCCAAGATCTTTATTTGGAGTGCAGAATTAATTTCTTATGCTGAATTTTATTCTAAAAACGTTTCACAAAATGTTTCTGGTAATTAATTTTACAAAAATTTAGAGTAGAATTTTTTTGTTTGTCTTCCTAGTGTTATGGCTTCGGCATTTGATTATAATTAAACATTTAAAGTTTCGATTTTGAAAATAAAACATTTTGAAAGTGGTTTTTTTTTTTTTTTTTTTTTTTTTTTTTTTTTTAAGAAAGTTTTAGTATTCTAACAGCTCTCACTAGCAATACAGGTAAGAGCATATAAGGCTTTCTGTTATAAACCTGGATTTTCAGGATTAATTTATCAGCTTTTTAAAATCCCATTGGGTTAAAACTTCTCATACGAGCTGTCAACCCATATCTAATATTTCCCCTAAAAGAAAATGGTTTAAAAACCTCAGATTTTTTTTTTTTTAGATGTGAAACATTCCCCAGAATAGATGTTTTTGTTGGCTTATATGTTTTTCTTTCATCAGATGAAGCTAGAAATGTTTTCATATATGTTTACAACAACACAAACCAAGATATTACTATGATGTGTTCTAGAAAACTAGGGGGTAAAAACTGCATTAAATGACCCACATATGCCTACTACCCTTCTTGTCTGATGGCTGAATGGTAGATTAATGAAAAGATTAATGAAGTAGCCTTGCAGCCTCTTAATGTGGATTTTACAGGATGCTAGTTAAAAGGATTGTGTTTAGTAACTGGAAAGACTGATTGCAACCTGCAGTACTGAAGCCACATGAATCACTGCATTAGCATATAGGATCGAGACAACAAGTGATTTTAAAGGTATTTAAAATCATTTCTTGATTGATTAAGTTCTTCTACTGAGCAAGAGCATTTTGCTTAATGTCATTGAATATGAAAAGCACAGTCTGATTCCTCAACAGCTACTTAGTCCTCTTTTTTCCCTATCTCTACATAGAGGGATATAGTGCTGTCTTTTCTGTATATTCCTACAGAGAAACCACTCTACCACCAACTTTTGCACTAAGACAGAAGAGCTTCAAAAAGGTTCTCTGCTATTCAAAACTTATGAAATACTAAAAAACAAGACTGTAGAAACACACTGCAATACATGAAATGACTGCTGGTATTTTGACAAGAGATCCAGGGCACATCCTTCATAGTAATCAGTATAAGAAATCAGTCTATGGACAGTTGTCCTCTCCCAGAAAGATCTAGCAGAGGGTGATGACAAACCTCTGCCCCACTGGCAGTAGGTACAGTGTTATTCTGACCTTACTGGTCTCATAGGAGCAGAGCCCGTGGACCACTTCCCTTTTGCACGTCTAATCTACAGGTTAAAATGAAGATTTACGAAACTCCAGAGACAGGAGACATTTTGGCACTACCAAACAGACATCCCTCTACAAACCTAAATAGTTGCATGCTCGTGTGTGTGCACGTTTGTGTGTATGTTCATCCAACCGGAGTTAGCAGCAAGGGAGCCTGTCTTTCTTTCTTTCCGTCAGACTGCTTGACTACAAGAGCTCCTCTCTTGCCCTTGTATGTAGGTTTTTGCTTTGGTTTTGGTGTTTTTTCTTTCACTGTTGAATACCTGCAGACTACAAGGTTCAGAAGGCAGGTGGAGGGGGGAGAGAGAAAAGCCCGGGCAGACAAGAGCAGCACATAAATGTTGATTTCACAAGGGTAGTTGGGCATTCATTAGAAACATATTTATAGCCACTCCCTGTGCACATGCTTATTAAATTGGTCACACATTTTTTGCTGCTGTTTGCTAAACACGCTGTAGGGTTTTACTGAATACCTATCAGTTAAATCCCAAATGGTGTTCTGCTTGAATTGAACCTAAGTTCTTAACCATATGGTTCATGCTAAAATGTTAATTGGAAATATTTATAGTACTGAATTGTGTGGATAACTATCTGTTTTCCATACAGACCAATTATTTAACATATTTCTTGACACAAATAAAATTTTGTAATATAAGAATATATGCAGACTACTTTTTTATGTACTTTTTTCAAATGATAGCATCTTTTTTGCATATTTTTCCTCAGTTTTCCAAAACCAAAGGAGATTTAGGGGCAGACATGATTTGGTAAGACCTCAGAATACACAATAGGAAGGATATTTTTCTTCTTCCACCCAAGATTGGAATGACTGCACTTCTATCCAACATAGCCTAAGGGCCTTGGGCAATGGTGCTGGTTGCTTTCCTTCCTACCCCTCCTCTCTGAAATGCAGGCTTTGTTTGAAGTTTCATAAAATCCTTACAAGTCTTTGAAATGGCATGAAAGAAAAATATATCAGAACTTCACTGAAATTGGGATGTCAATTGCACTGTAAATAGCTGGAGAGATGCATTTTGGTGCCAAAATGGTAGTATCAGTTTTGTTCTGATACTCTACTTAAATTGTTTTTTACAGATAGAGCTGTCTTATCTCATGCAGTAATTTAAATAATTTCTCTGTAACCCATTGTGGAAAGAGCATTTTGTTAGTTCATTATCTAGACTTCATGCAGTTTTAAATGTATTTTAATGATGAATTCCAGACTTCCATTCCAGCTTACAACAAAACTAAAATATATTTCAAATGGAAAAGAAACACAAGTTTTGTTTTGGTTTGTTTTGTTTTGCTTCTTTCCCAAAAACTGACATGTAAAGGACTTTATTTTATTACTCTAAAGCCTACAGTATGCCTAAAATGCCCGCAGTGGTGTTTGTACTAGCAGGGCATGGTAAAGAAACTTCAGTGCGAAGTTCATACTTCAGTTTCACCTGAATCTGTGCATAGTGATCCACACTCATCTTATTTTTCTTTCTGATATTTGATGTAGTTATTTGTAACTGTTTAGTGAGGATGCTATCTAAACAGAGCTGTCCTTGCAGTTATACAAAGTTACATTCAAGGCACAAAATAGTGAAGAATTAGTACTTCTTCATCTAATGCATAGAACATTTGTTAGATTAATCTATGTCTTTCATGTACTTCTTTCTCCTTACTCTTTGAAAGCCTTGCCAAAACCTCTCATTGCATAATTTAAATTCTCTAAGCCAAATTAAAACATCATCCATTATAAACTCTGAAAACTTTCTAGCTCACTTAGATCTAGCCAATTAATCTTAGAAATATCTTGGGAGTAGAACTTCCACTAACATGTATTCACTGAAATGAATAGCATCCAAATAGTGACTTTTAACCTGGATTTACTGAGCACTCCTTTCCAAATTCCATATGACATTTTTCTTTGGTAAACTCACCTGAGACTTCTTAAGAAGCTTCAGTTGGACAACGTGTGCATTTTTTGGCTTTGCTTAAATATTGTTCATTGCCTTTATGTTTTCAGATCATGGCATTAACACTTTTTTTTTTTTTTTTTTGACGTCTCTCTTTTCCATGATATCACAATCTTTATCATTTTTTTTATTACTTCATCTGAATATATGTGTGATTTTATTTGTGGATGAGTCACTAACATTTCCTGATTTATCTGTCCTATGTGCTATTTTTTGACCATACTTTCTCAGCCTTGAACAATAGTTAAGGATTGATTCTCTTTGCCTGTTGCAGATAAAAATCTTTTCAACCAACTATGTGGTTCAGCAGTTTTCTCCAGTGTATATTAATTCCTCCTGTATGCTGGCATTTTCTGAGCTTTGGAATGCACGTTTCACTCCTCTTGCCTTTTTCAGTTCTTTTACTATCTCTTTGTACAGGGATGAAAGCATAACCATATAAATATACATATATACATATATACATAAATAGCCATAAAAATATACATATAAATATAAATATGTATATAACCCAATATACATCCTGACTTTCTCACACCCTGTATTCCACTGATATAGGCAATCATCTGCTATGTGCATGCACCTGGGAATTTTCATAAACTTTGAACTCACAACAGGATTGTGTCATTCACATATGCATAAACATAACACATGGGCACATTAGAAAAGCAAAAAAGAGCAAAAAAAAAAAAAGATTTTTTTTTAATTTGTGTTATCAGCAAGAGTACTTGGTGAATTACAATGTTTGTGTATACATCTATTTTCTGTACAGCTATCTGTTTTTCCTGTTTTTCTTCCTTGACCTTCCTTGGTAATGCCCCTGGGTCCAGTATCTGAAGAAGACCTTGTTTGTGTCTGTCCTGTCTTTTTTTTTTAATTATAATTATCACTGGTTTGTTTTTTTTTGTTGTTGTTGTTTGTTTTTTTTTTGTTTTTACTATTATTAAAGGGTTTGGAGTCATGAAATTACATACAAATCTTCTTCTCCCTTTTTCTTTTCTTGAAGTTTTTAACCCTCCTGTCCAGATAACAAAAAGTACATAAAATATAACATATGTCTACTTTTACAAAACTCATACACACAGAACCCCTGCACATTTATTTATTTATCCTTAAATGTCATTAGGTTAAAGCTGATGCCATTATGTCAAATCCGTGATTTGTGAGATCAGATTGGAGCTCCTCAATGCTTGGACCTGACATCCTGATAAGCAGTCACTATAGTCTAACTCTCTTCAACTTCTAGAAACATTCAGGTACATGTGTCACATACTTAGAGGCTCAGCATAAACTTCAGCCTTGGTGGAAAAATACATTTGTTTCAGAAATGAATGTTGTTTCCTTCCCTCACTAAAGAATCACATATTTACATACTTTCTTTCAAAATCAACATTTTAAAATAGTTTTAATAGTAATGAGATATGATCTAAAATTATTCAACTCCATAGTTTCAGTGGAACAGGGAAAATATTGTAGTTAGTCAAGGGATATTAGATGTTTTGTTTTATCCTTTCAGTATTGTGAGCAAGAAACTAAAAAAAAAGATTGTTTGACAATGTATCAGAGAACAAAAAACACCTGTCCCAAATACATATAATTATTATTCTAACTGTCATGAAAATATTTTTGAGAACCTTTTTTTTTTTGTAGCCTTACGGCAAACATTTTTTATTTTTTTTTTTTGGGGGGGAGGGGACAGAGATCTATTACGTATCCACAATCCTGCTATGTTAATAAGAGCCATATCTTAGTGTCTTTACCGAAGACATACTCAGGTAAATGGTGCTCATAAACAATAGATAGACTTAATTGTTAACTATGACCCAGGGCTCAGAGAGCTACTTTAATGCTGTCTGCCTCCATGGAGTTCAGAGAATAGACTTCCTTCTATCAAGATTTCCCAAGCAATGATCATCATTTACTGTAGTAACCAGATTCAATTCATTTTTATTTAGAAAAAAAACTAAAAACCCATGTTTATGACATAAAAATAATAATAAAAATAATAAATAAAAATTGCATAACAGAAAAGTACAGGAACTTAAATATATCTAAACCAAATGACCTTAAGTAAATCCTTACCCAAAATGCGCAAAACTTGATTACACTAGTCCCAGTACAGCTATTTGAGCTACTAAATAATAAGAAGGCATTTCTGGAGATAGAAATGGAATTGCCGGAGATGTTAAAGAGAGGACTTAAAATCAGATGTACCAAAGGAAGTTCTAGGGGGGAAAGAGGGAAGGGCAGGGGAGAGAAAGGAAGCGGAGGGGAGATGGGGAGTGGGGTGAGGCCCTTTCCAAAAGGAAATGGGAGACCTGGTTACCCAGAATATGGAGAACGCTGAGGTATTTAATGACTTTTATGCCTCAGTCTTCACTGGCAAGAGCTCTGGCCACCCAAACCAAGTTGCAGAAGGTAAAGGCAGAGAATGGGAGAATTAAGAACTGTCCACTGTAGGAGAAGATAAGTTTCGAGACCATCTAAGGACCCTGAAGGTGCACAAGTCCATGGAACTTTACGAGATGCTTCCCTGGGTCCTGAGGGTACTAGAAGATGACGTTGCTAACCCATTGTCCACCATATTTCAGAAAATGTGGCAGTCTGGTGGAGTTCCCAACGACTGGAAGAGGGGAAAAATAACCTCAATTTTTCAAAGAGGAAAAAGGGGGAAAAGGAAAAGGAAAAGGAAAAGGAAAAGGAAAAGGAAAAGGAAAAGGAAAAGGAAAAGGAAAAGGAAAAGGAAAAGGAAAAGGAAAAGGAAAAGGAAAAGGAAAAGGAAAAGGAAAAGGAAAAGGAAAAGGAAAAGGAAAAGGAAAAGGAAGGCTGGGGGAACTGCAGGCTAGTCATTCACACCTCTGTGCCAGGCAAGATCATGGAGCAGATCCTCCTGGAAACTATGCTAAGGTACATGGAAAATAAGGAGGTGATTGGTGACAGTCAACATGGCTTTACTAAGGGAAAATTGTGCCTGACAAATTTGTTGGACTTCTATGACGGGGTTACAGTGTTGGTGGATAGGGAAAGATCAACTGATGTTTGCACTTTGCAACAAGGCCAAGTGCAAGGTCCTGCACCCAGGCTGGGGCAACTCCAAACACAAATACAGGTTAGGCAGACAATGGATTGAGAGCAGCCCTGAGGAAAAGGACTTGGGGGTATGGTGGACAATAAACTGCATGTGAGCTGGTGATGTGCACTTGAGACCAGAAAACCAACCATATTCTGGGCTGCATCAAAACAAGCATGGTCAGAAGGTCAAGGGAGATGCTCATGTGTCGATCTGCTCGAGGGTAGGAAGGCTCTGCAGGAGGATCTGGATAGGCTGCACTGATGGGCTGAGGTCAACTGCATGAAGTTCAACAAGGCCAAGTGCCGGGTCCTGCACCTGGGGCGCAATAAACCCAAGCAGAGCTACAGGCTGGGAGATGAGTGGTTGGAGAGCTGCAGAGAAGGACCTGGGAGTGATGGCGGACAGTCAGCTGAATATGAGCCAGCAGTGTGCTCAGGTGGCCAAGAAGGCCAACAGCATCCTGGCTTGTATCAGAAACAGTGTGACCAGTAGGGCTAGGGAGGTGATCGTCCCCCTGTACTCGGCTCTGGTGAGGCTGCACCTCGAGTACTGTGTTCAGTTTTGGGTCCCTCGCTACAAGAAGGACATCGAGGTGCTTGAGCGAGTCCAGAGAAGGGCGACGAAGCTGGTGAGAGTCCTACGAGGAGCGGCTGAGGGAGCTGGGCTTGTTCAGCCTGGAGAAGAGGAGGCTCAGGGGCGACCTTATCGCTCTCTACAGGTACCTTAAAGGAGGCTGTAGCGAGGTGGGGGTTGGTCTGTTTTCCCACGTGCCTGGTAACAGGACAAGGGGGAATGGGCTAAAGTTGCACCAGGGGAGTTTTAGGCTGGATGTTAGGAAGAACTTCTTTACTGAAAGGGTTGTTAGGCACTGGAACAGGCTGCCCAGGGAAGTGGTGGAGTCACCATCCCTGGAAGTCTTTAAAAGACGTTTAGATGTAGAGCTTAGGGATATGGTTTATTGGGGACTGTTAGCGTTAGGTCAGAGGTTGGACTCGATGATCTTGAGGTCTCTTCCAACCTAGAAATTCTGTGATTCTGTGATTCTGTGATTCTCCCCCTCTGCTCTGCTCTTGTGAGAACCCACTTGGGGCACTGCATTCAGCTCTGGAGCACCCAGAACAAGAAAGACATAAACCCATTCGAGAGAGTCCAGAGAAGGGCCATGAGGATGATCACGGGGCTGTAGCACCTCTCCTATGAAGACAGGCTGAGGGAGTTGGGGTTGTTCAACCTGGAGAAGAGAAGGCTCCAGGGAAATGTTATAGCAGCCTTCCAGTACCTAAAGGAGATCTACAGGAAACTGGGGAGGGACTCCTTGTCAAGGAGTGTAGTAATAGGATAAGGGGGAATGGCTTTAAAATAAAAATGTGGTAAATTTAGGTTATATATAAGGAAGAAATTCTATACCATGAAGGTGGGGAGGCACTGGAATAGGTTGCCCAGAGAAGTTGTTAATGCCCCATTCCTGGAAGTGTTCAAGGCCAGCTTCAATGGAGCTTTGAACAATCTGGTCTAGCGTCTTTGCCCACGGCAGGCAATTGTGGTGGTTTTACCCTGCTGGGCAGCTGAACTCCATCACAACTGCTCTCTTACTCTCCTTCCTCAAAAGAAGAGGGGGAGAAGGAATCATGATGGAAAGAAAAAGGCTCATGGGTTGAGGTAAGGATAATTTAATTAAAAGGAAAAGAGAGGGGAAAAATAAAATAAAATAAAATAAAATAAAATAAAATAAAATAAAATAAAATAAAATAAAATAAAATAAAATAAAATAAAATAAAATAAAAATAAAATAAAATAAAATAAAATAAAATAAAATAAAATAAAATAAATAAAATAAAATAAAATAAAATAAAATAAAATAAAATAAAATAAAATAAAATAAAATAAAATAAAATAAAATAAATAAAATGAATAGTCATGCAGAAGCAAAGAGGTGGAAAACAACAACAACAACAAAACTATTCTCTACTTCCAATCAACGAGTGTTGTTTGATTATGTTCTAGGAAGTAGGGCCTCAATCAATACATGTTGTGCTTGTTTGGGAAGACAGATGGCCTCATAACAAGAGCCCCTCTCTTCCCCCTTCTCCAATCCCTTTCCCAGATTTTATTGCTGAGTGTGACATTATATGGTATGGAATATTCCTTTGGTCAGTTAAGGTCAACTGCCCTGGCAATGTCCCCTCCCCACCTCTTGCTCACCCCAGACTACTGGCTTTTTTTGGGGGGGAAGGTGGACAGCCTTGATACTGTGCCAGTGCTGGTCAGCAATAAATGAAACATTGGTTTGATACTGTGCTGGGTCTGTCTGGGATGGAGTTAACTTTCCCCACAGCAGCCCACACAGTTCTGTGTTCTGCACTCGTAGCTAGAACAACACTGGTATCACTCCAGTGTTGTGTCTATTGCTGCATAGTGCTGGCACCACATCAGGGCTCCCTCCAAGCCCCCAGGAGCCAGTAAGCTGGGGGTGGACAAGTGATGGGGAGAGGACATCACCAGGGCATCTGACCTAAATAGACCAAAGTAATATTCCATAACACCTGACGTCACAGTCAGCAATAAAAAGGGGGGCTCTGGTGGTGGAGGGGGCTGTCCACCCAAACAACCATTACATGTTTTTAGGCCCTGCTTCCCAGGACGTGACCGAACATCGCTTGTTGATGGGAAGTAGAAAACAACCTTTTTTTTTTTTTTTTCCTTTTAATTAAGATAGCCTTATCTCAACCATTGAGCTTTTTGTGTTGTATTTTCTTCCCCTTCCTCTTTGAGGGGAGGGGAGTGAGACAGCAGCTATGGTGGAACTCGGCTGCCCATCCAAGTAAAACCACCACAGATACTAATGCTGTTCTAGCTACAAATACAGAGTACAATGGTATATAGGCCACTGCAGGGAAAGTTAACTTCATCCCAGCCAAACCCAGTACAGGGGGGTTGGAACTAGATGATCTTTAAGGTTCCCTTCTAACCCAAACCATTCTATGATTCTATGTTGTTTTTTTTGTTTGTTTGTTTTTTCATAAAGATTATCTAATTTAATCAGACGTATATCAAACTCTGCTGTTAGAGAAAAGTCAGACTATTGCTTATTGGAGAAACTAAGGCATAGCCACTCTGCGTAAACAGCAGGGGAAAAAAAAAAATTTTTTTTGCTTGATTTTCTGACAACCAGAATAGATTAGACTTAACTCTAGTCTCAATCTGAGTTAGTCCTAATGCTTATCTGAAACCCCTCTGTTTCGAAGACAAGCTGTCTTCGAAATTAACACCTCAGAAGAAAGTCAGATATGTTTTGGGGGTTGCTTCACTTAACATTATTTTGGAGAATTGGAACTGTATATATATATATATAGAATCATAGAATCATAGAATATCTTGAGTTGGAAGGGACCCTTAAGGATCATCAAGTCCAACTCTTGACACTGCACAGGTCTACCCAAGTTCAGACCATGTGACTAAGTGCACAGTCCAATCTCTTCTTAAATTCAGTCAGGCTCGGTGCAGTGACCACTTCCCTGGGGAGCCTGTTCCAGTGTGCAACCACTCTCTCTGTGAAGAACCCCTTCCTGATGTCCAGCCTAAACTTCCCCTGCCTCAGCTTAACTCCGTTCCCGCGGGTCCTGTCGCTGGTGTTAATGGAGAAAAGGTCTCCTGCCTCTCGACACCCCCTTACGAGGAAGTTGTAGACTGCGATGAGGTCTCCCCTCAGCCTCCTCTTCTCCAGGCTGAACAGGCCCAGTGCCCTCAGCCGTTCCTCGTACGTCTTCCCCTCCAGGCCTTTCACCATCTTCGTAGCCCTCCTCTGGACACTCTCCAACAGTTTCATGTCCTTTTTATACTGTGGTGCCCAGAACTGCACACAGTACTCGAGGTGAGGCCTCACCAGCGCAGAGTAGAGCGGGACAATCACCTCCCTTGACCTACTAGCGATGCCGTGCTTGATGCACCCCAGGACACGGTTGGCCCTCCTGGCTGCCAGGGCACACTGCCGGCTCATATTCAACTTGCTGTCTACCACGACCCCCAGATCCCTCTCTTCTAGGCTGCTCTCCAGCGTCTCATCGCCCAGTCTGTACGTGCAGCCAGGGTTTCCCCGTCCCAGGTGCAGGACCCGGCACTTGCTCTTATTGAACTTCATGCGGTTGGCGATCGCCCAGCTCTCCAGCCTATCCAGATCCCTCTGCAAGGCCTTTCCTCCCTCATTCGAGTCCACAACTCCTCCAAGTTTGGTGTCATCGGCAAACTTGCTCAAAATGCCTTCTATTCCTACATCCAGATCGTTTATAAAAATATTGAAAAGTACCGGCCCTAAAATGGAGCCTTGAGGGACCCCACTGGTGACCGCCCGCCAGCCTGACGCAGCCCCATTTACCATAACCCTTTGGGCCCTGCCCGTTAGCCAATTGCTCACCCATCGTATGATGTTTTTATTTAGCTGTATGGTGGACATTTTGTCCAGTAGGATCCTATATTTCACCTCATCCTCTGTATTGATAATTGTGCCTCATAGTCATCTGTCATTCAGGTCCCAAATGAGATCTCAGATCCTCACTTCATATCATATAAGCAGTGTAGACCTGGTAAGCAGCAATGAAAGAAGGGGAATGGGAAGACAAAGGAGAAAGGGAAGAGGAAGAGGGTCACTAGCAATGACAGAAATATGATAGCATTAGATGAGAGAAATTTTAAGATGACTGAAAATGTCAATATGGTTTGGATTGGCACAACCATCAAAGATATTTTGTTGGCCTCATGATCTTTTGAAAGTAGAGAGTACTCAAAGCCTTAGGCAAGTAGTTTAAATTTGTTTGAAGACAGAAGTTCCTCTGTAAAATATAGTTCTTTCTCTTCAAGGTAAATCTGTTAACACCAGTAGTTAAAGAAACTCAGATGATTTAGTTGTACAGCCAAACTTTTCTGGTCTGCAAAACTGAGCCTCAAATCTTATGAGGAATCAAAATATTAATTAAGTTTCCCTTCGATACTAAACTTACCCTGTGGGCTGCAAAAGTTCTAGAGGGGCACATGCAAAAGTTGGATACCAGCTGACTGCAGATACACGCAGGAAATAGCCATGAAATGTTAGTTTCTGTTTCACCAATGGGATAAAATAGTACAGTGTTAAACTTGAGGAAGAGGAACTGCAGCTGGGTCCACAGTCCAGATTCAGAGCCAGCCTTAGCTTAATTTAGAAATTGCTGATAATGTGGAGAAATACACTGGATTTAGAAGGATCTCTCTTGATTGCATGTTTCAGTATTAGATTTAAAAAAAAAAAAAAAAAAGTTTAGATTGGTCACCAAAATTTTTCCATTAACTGTGTTTAATTCTTAGTGGAAAAAATAGTCTGCTGCAGTTTCTGCAGTTTCCTATGAAATTTCCAATGAGATATTGAAATCTTGATGTGCTTCAAGTTCTGCATGTTCAAAATGGGACAGTAGAGTTTTACCAGAAGGATCTGGTCACCTTACGTAGAGTTATCAAGGCTGTCAGATGAGTTGTGTTAACTGACTGCATGCATCCTGAAAGTCGGCTCCAGTTATGAAATAAAACATACAAATGTGCTTTAAGTTAGTGTTTTTAGCTCTCCTGACAGACTGAGATCAGATCTTGAGTTTAAAAAGTCTTTGATCTGGCTTCAGAGAACCAGGATTTTCCTAAGGCAATGTTTCCCTTTAAACAACAGCACATAGTACTACTTTTTGTGTGTATGTCTGAAACTCATAGGGTAGTTTTGATCTGCATAAACATAGGATCATTTGAAATGACCTAAGCTGTCCCACCTGTACTCCAGCTGCCCTACCTGTACTCAAGCAGCCCTTACAGAAAGGTTTTTTAACTTAATGACTTATGTGGTATCTCAGAAATTCTATGGTATTTCAAACAGTGATAGATTCCTATCTTTAGGTAAGTCAGTCAAGTCTTTAAAGGCTGAATCTAGCAAAAATGTGAAACAGAGACTATGATCAAAGTCAGTATTTTCTTCCTTCATTTGAGTTTATTCCCTCCAATGCTGCACAGATGAAGTAGCAGAATGCCTAACACCTCCAGAATGGAGATGCTACCGATGCATATGAAATAATATTTTGTGTCATGCCTTTGTAAATTGTATCTGCAAGAATTTAAAAGACAGTAATGTCATTTGTGTTTCTATTGCCGCAAGTATTAGTGCTTTCTTGGAAGGTTAGCTTCCTCCCCCTACCCCCACATACACTACCTTGTTTTAAGAAAATGTAAAAGGCATTTTATCAGGATGAAAACAGTGAAAAATAACCTTGGTGTTCCTTTAACAATATCTGTAAAACAGATGGCCTAATTCTGTAGTGTTTTGCACTATGTTTAATCACATACACATGTGCAAAGTTGGATAAATATCAACCACCTCAGAATGACAGTATTTTACATCCATGTGGCAATTACTCTGCATCAACATAAATGACAATCAAGGCAAAAAAAAGCAGCAGAAAGTCTCACTCTATAAATAATTATGCAGGTTTAAAATTATATCTATCCTTGAAGAAAATAACTGCACTGCAGAGCAGGTCTGTTTAATAAAACAGAAGAATTGCAAACAATAATTCTTTCCCTCCTCAAAAACAGGTGAGATCTGAAGACTCTCCAATGTGAGCTATACATTGGCTTTAACAGATTAAGTGAAATTTCCTTCACTAAATATTTAAGAATATTATATATATTAACTAAATGAAAGAAATAAGAAGTAAATATAAAATTTCTGTCTGTGAAGTAATTCTTTGTTGATAAAAATACCAGAGATGATGTCTGTATTTAAACGTGAATTGTTATATATGCTTATTTTGGAAATGTATACCTAATATATAAACGTGTACATTACAAGTATATATGTGCATATTTCCTTCTTTATTTTTAAATATTTCACTTTTATTTTTATATTTATCAACACTTTATTCCCTTTTACTTAAAAAAAAAAAATCAAAGTATAGATTTGTTTGCATATGAAATCTTCCCTTTTATAATCTGTCAAGGTGGAATGGTTTGACCATTTCTGAAGTATTTTTCCAAACTGGGAATGAAAGTAGATTTGTGAACCAAACAGTGTGTTTGATTTATGTAAAGCAGCAGTTTTGGAAAGAGAAAGGTTAACTGAAATATTGTTAGACAGTTATTAGATTATCTTCTTCCGACCAGAATCTACTCTTCACTCATATCCAGTTTGGGAAAGGAAAAAGTAACACCTAAACAGGGAGGAAGACAAACCATTCTCATCTTTTTTGTGTAAATATACCTTTCAGACTCTTGTTGATCTTTGGTTGTCAGCAGGTGAATAGAGTTAACATTTTTTAATATACTTTTAAAATAATGATTAAAAAGAAGAGATTTCCAGGGATGTAATGAGCAAGGACATATTGGGAGGGAATAGATACAGACAGTGAACTGAATTTGAAAGTTTAAATAGGTACTCACAATAGTAACTTCTAAAATTGCTCTAACTAGGACACTTGCCTAGAGCAACAGCAACATAACATACTTGAAATAGAGCAGGAAAACAAACAACAACACCAACTACAATAAAAATAAATACTATTTGAATTTTCTGTCTAGTAGACAGAAAACTGAAGGTCACTAGCAAGTGTCACAACCTCATCTCATCTCAAACCATCAAGTGAGATGCCATGTAACCAAAAGAAAGACCACTGAAAGGTTCTGGTGAAATGTGTGACAGAAAAATAATAAATAGACAAACTGTGCTAAAACTAAATTACTATTATTGCCTTATATATATTTAATTCTCAGTATTCATTTAACATGTTTTATTTTATTTCATTGGCTAATATAATTGATTTAAGGTTTGGACTCACTTGAGGGGAAAAAAAAGAATCTATTAAAATTTTTTTTTTTTTTTGAGTTTTCAGTGTTTGCTGTCTGTCAATCTGTGTTAGAATAAAATCTAAATCTCCCTCCATTTGGGTAAATCAAATGTATAAGGCATGCCCTTTACATATCCGTTTTGATTTACAGACTGGAGACTACAACACAGCTCAGATACAATACCCTACGTTATAGTCACCCAACTGAGTGACTGGGATTAATCTGAAAGTTCCTGTTTTCCCTTTGAGAAGTGAATCAACTTTTTAAATTAAACAATCATTAGACCAGAAGATAGCTGAGAAATAGACTGATAGAACATAGGTAGCCAAAAAATTTGGGATAGAATAATTCACGTTCATATTGCTGCCCTGAATTATATCTGATATTCAGTCTGAGCAATGAATTAGTAACAGTTCTAAAATGGGGAATCTCTCACATCTAAGATCATTGACTCAAGAAAACTTTACTGAGCTACATAAATATCTTCTTTTTTCTTACCATTGAGAATGCTTTGCTATCTACTGTTTCCAACCAGGTTGTTAAATTTCTTGAATCTATTTCATCTTACACAAATACTGTTGTATAAAGATTCACTTTTGCAAGACATTTCCTTTCAAAACTAAATTGTGAAATTTCTTTTGTATTCTGTGATTTTTTTCTTCTTCCTGTGGAAAATATCAAATACTTCTTTGAAGATTTTAGCAAAGCAAAAATCAATATTTATGTGTAACACTTAAAATGAGCAAAACAATAATGACAAAATCTGTAGAATAAAAGATGTTGTCTATTTCAAGCAGATTTTTTTGTTCCAGGAGGAGATGTAGATATTTCTCAGTTATCACATCTTGAATTTCAATAAGTAGAGCTAGAAATGACGACAAGCTGATTTAATGCAGAAGAAAACAAGTAAAGGTTTAGCTGTATTTTTAAAATTCACTCTAAATTAACTAACATAAATTTCTTTGAAAACTCAGATGTGCATATCTAGAATCAATCATCTACAGAAGTGGAAGAAATATAAAGCTTTTTAGTGTTGTAGTTTATATCTGAAGAGATAAAACAAACACACAAACTGTAGCATGTTTTCCTATTTATATACAGGACATCAGTGTCACTGGAAGTTGCAGAGCAAGAAAGCAGTACAGTCAGATTTTGTGTATTTAGTTAGCAGAAAGATCAATGTGCCTCATCTGCCTTCATAGTTTAACCCACAATAATCCAAGTGGTATAAACCATGCAGTACAGTTGCGGTTTAACTCTGGCAGGCTAAGTACTATACAGCTGTTAACTCTTCCCAGTGGGGGAGAAGAATTGGAAAGGTAAAAGTGAGAGAACTCATGGGTTGAGATAAAGACAGCTTACTAGCAAAAGCAAAAGCCACATATGCAATCAAAGCAAAACAAAGAATTTGTTACTTCCCATCAGCAGCCACTTCCAGAAGAGCAGGTTCATCATATATAACAATTTATTGGGAAGACAAACACGATCACCCTGAACTCCCCCTTCTCCTCAGCTTTTTTTGCTGAGCATGATGACACATGGTAAGGAATATTTGATCAGTTTGGGTCACCTGTCCCAGATGTGCTCCTTCCCTCCTTCTTAGGCACCCCCAGCCTCCTTGCTGGCAGGGCAGCATAAGAAGCAGAAAAGTCCTTGACAGCATGTAACCACTTCTCTACAACACCTAGAATATCAGTGTGCTATCACTGATATTTTCATCAAAAACGCCAAACACAGTAGCCTAAACAAAAAAAAATTAACTCAATTCCAGCAAAAAAAAGACAAGTACTGAGCAGAGAAAAACAACCAAACAAACCAAACCAAAACAAACAAACAAAAAAAGGTATTAATTATTTTTCTTAATGCAGCTCTCTAAAGTAATAAGGTAATCATTTCATACGTTTGCCCTTCTGTCTGCCTGTGTAGTATTAATTAGTTTTGGAAGAATTTACTAAATTCACCTTTACCAACTAATACCTGATTTTATTCAGCTGAAATAGCACATTCTGTGTATGTAGCTAATGCTAACAATAAGTGACACACTATTTAATTTTAGATGCAATGTAAGATACGTGTAGTTAATTACATTGTGGGAGTGCTATTCTCTTCAGTAATTACAAAAGAAGGCTAGATGTTAGATCTGACAGCTTATACAAGGCTAAAGTCAGGTTAGAAGGCTCCAATTCTAAATAAGGAGATAAAAATACATAAGGCACCTGCTCCATTCATGAAGCCATCCTTTCTCAGAAACTATAGAACACTAACACAACAAAATTTGAGCACCATGGTCTCAAAATCAGTACATTCATTTATTAAGGCAGTTGACATTTTGAGATGAGGGTACATGCCAAACTCGTTTTGCTAGTGACAGGTGGTATAACAAAAGGCAATGACCACAAGATGCAGCTTACAAGGTTCAGACCACAGACAAGGAAAAGCCTTTGCATTAGGAAAATAGTGAAGTGATAGACCAGACTGCCCAGAAAGGTTGTGGAACCCTTCACCTCAAAAGGCTTCAATATTTGGTTAGACAAAGCCACAGCTGACCTCATCTCATCTTGCTTCATGTGGGAAGTTGGAAGAGGTGACTCCAGAGGTCCCTTCCAGCCAACATCTCAATCGATCTACAGTCATTATTGAGTTTGGCCTAATTTTGTGTAGATATGTCTTATCTATAATATAAAGATAATATGCAAATAATAAATACAATATGAAAATATTGTATTTATGCTTTTTATGCTTCACAAGGGTTGATTTTACATTTTATGCAAATAACCAAAAAGAAAACACAAGGTACAAGAAACAAAGAGACATTCTGTCTACGTTTTTAGGATGATTTTCTGGACTTCTTGCAAAATCAGGGGAATAAGAGGAGAGGAGAGTTCAGTATCTGCTTCAGTAGTGTGTGTTGACAGTGCCAGGGGGACTGCAGGTATTTTCTTCACCAGTGTGAGTACTGAGTATCTTCTCAACAAGGTCACCTCTGTTGACTGGCAAAAAGAATAAGGGGTAGCTCTCACACTCACACATATCATCGTCTTCCGGGGTTCATTCTATCCCACCACATAAAGTTATTCTTACTTCTCATCAGCAATTCTGAGATCAACCAACCTGGAGAAGCTTTACTTCCTATAGATCTCGAGCTCAAGATGAGTACCCATGTAGATACACTGAGAGAAAAGAAAGACTGCTTCTTTGCTGAAGGCTTTCATCAGCATTTACAGTGCTCCTCACCTTAAAAAAAAACATTCTAGAGACTTGAAAAAAAAATCTATAAAAAATATTTTCAATTCTTTACCTACCTGTTGCAAGTTTTTGTTTTGTTTGTTTAAATTGGTTAGGAGACTCAAAGTAGGAAAAAAAATCTGACAGTCTTTAACACACACAAAAAAAGAACTAACATATTAGTTGTTTGCTTTCTTTTTCCACACCAATGTTATAGGTCTTTTTAAATACAGAATAAGTTCTTTTTGGTCATGTTTTCACTCATATTACAGCATTTTTTTGTCTTCCCATTCACAGATTCAGCCGTAGGCCTCCAGCCCCACAACTGTCACATCCACCCACGCAACTAGCTGATATTACTGTACAGTTCTTGTTCTTGCCATAAAGCTCTGTATCTCTCCCATCTCTTAACACACCACCCTTGATTCTCTAAATATTCTTCATGATTTCTCATTTATCCTATTTATTTCCTTACAATAGATTTTGGTTTTTAGTGCACTTTCATACTGTGTTGTACTTTCTTTTCAATATCATTATTAGACCAGACTTATGCACTGTTCACTGAATCTTGCTTCTCTATTCTTCTCCTCCTCATCTACCTTCACTGCCCAGCAGGAGAAGGGTATAGGAGCCATTTTCCTCCCCCAGACTTACCAGAGACTCAATACACCTCCCATTTCTCTCCTCCCTCTGCTAATGGCCAGGAAGTGAGACGAACAAGATTGACAGTCTCTGAAGCATGGAAAGTGCCATCTGTGCTTTGTAGATTGAAAATCTTATTAGTCTCACTTCCAGCCAAGTGGAGCACGCGGAACAGAGCAACCAGGGTAAGGAAAAGTGCAGCTAGGGGGAAGGGGACAACCAGGAGGGAACAAAGGCAGTCCCTAGGTTAAAATGCAAATAATGGAGACAATACAAGAAGATAAAGCAGCAGGTAGAGAGAAGGCTTACTATCCCACTTCATCCTTCCACCTTGCTGCCAGTTTTTCCACAACACATACCCTAAGATAATGCCTAGTCTAGATGTACAAATATAATTAGGTGTTGAAGTCTCACTACAGACTGATAGTACCTTCCTGACCAAGTGACCAATAAAAAATTCTTGCTGTTTTTTGAGGGGTATTATGGCCATAACAGGCATCTCAAGTTTTATTCTTCTGTGTGTATAATATTCCATGATGGAAAAGATGGGCATCTGGAAACCTAACTGTTCCCCAGGGCTGTCAGCAGGCACTATTTCCTGCCTCTCTGCTTAGGACCTTCCATCTTGGGGTATGGCTGAGATGATGTCCAAACAGGATAAGGCTCCTGCTGTAGACACATTTTATGCAGGAACCTAGTTCTAAGACAACTCAGGTAGGAAAATAAAACATGCCTCTGTGCCTCATGGGACAACACCTAGGTATCTCAAGAGATTGCAGGGAACACCAGCCTTCTTCATTGTGTCCCTGCCTTACTTCTACAACAGCATGTCTTGAGTTTAGCTGCCTGCCTGTTATAAGTTCAGTTTCCGCCTGTGTCTACACATGGCTGCCTTTTTGGCATGAAATGTATTCATGTTTCCCTTAAAGTTTTGCAATACCAGTGACCAAATTCTTTCAGCACTCCAGTCATACTGCTTTTTACTAGTGTAAGTATGAATGTACAGATTCCCACTTAGGTGATCTCTCTCTGCATGAGGCACAGCAGCAGCAGCACATCGCTCCCACCAAACCTTTTCCCTGCCTACCTGCCTTGAAGGCATCTCAGAAGCACACAGAAGCAGGGCAGGAGTCATCAGGACACAATGTGCCCTGGCTGTACATACACTGACAGACTCTTCAGCAGCCTATTGCCAGCTGGTGCATCAGCCCCACAGCCATCATAATTTTTGCAGAGGCTGGAAGCATACTGAAGAATTAGGAAGGCCATAATCCAAATGCAGTAGCTGAAAAAAAAAAAAAAAAGATCAGTATTAAAGATGGAACCAGGCTGTTCTGTGGTAAAATTGAATTTCCCCCCAAAGTCCTATCTTTCTCTGTATATTTCTTATGGGCTTATAACTGTCATCACAATTATGTTTCCACTGCTTTGCAATGCATATGCTAATAGTGTCTCTGCAAGCATACCTGATAATTCTAGTAGAGCCTTGAAGCCTCAGACTGTATTTATATATTCATTCTCATTTATATTTTTCCCTTAATCCTTATATTTCTTTTCTGTATTCTTTTCTTAAAAGTCAAACAAAACTGCAGAATTTTTAAGTCTTACATCCTTCTTTTTCTTTCCTTGTCTTTAAAATGAATGCATGAAAGAAAAACACAGAGAAATGAGTATCTTCTGTCTTGGAAGCTTCAAGTACAATGTCAGTGTTTATACAACTCCCCCCACCCACTCTCCAAGCTCAACATCTATCTAGTAGGCAACATCTCTACAGCCTGGTGGAGGAAAATGGCAAGGGCAGTTGAACATTATGTGGATCAGCAACAAAGATGCTAACAACTAGTGCCTCAATAATTTGTTAGATTCGCAGACTGAAGACAGCACCATTGATGCAGGGTACCCTACAGAGCATGACAATAGCATGCTCTGCTTCACTTCAGTCTGAAGAACCTTATAAACCAAATATCATAAAAGTTTACAGTGTCATTAAGAAAGATAAAGAACATGGCTGCTGAGGCAGGGAACAGCCCTCTTTCAGGCCCAAGGAATTTATCTTCAATTTTGTTGACTGGAATGTTGCACATGAGATTTTTTTCTTCAAGTGCGATCTCACAATCATCTACAACAAGAGCAAATCAGCCTTTCTATCATTTAGTCTCTGTTTTCCACTTCATCCCTTGTACTCTTTGTTGTTTTTACAAACCCATTTTAAATTGTATGTGCTGAGAACAATCTCATACCTTTATTATTTGTAACCTCGATAGCAAATCAGCTTCAAGCCCCAACAGGAAGATAGGATCACCAAATGTCAGAGATCATCTGTGTACTGCAGGACTCCCCAAATCAGCAATATGTTTTGTATCCTCTACACTGCATCTCATTAAGGAGCTTCTTGGGGATTCTGGCATTCCCTGAGAGACTTGGTATTGTGTGAGAACATCCTGTTGATGAAGCCATAAATCAGAAGAGACCTGAAGGATAAGGTAAGTATCTGTGATTCATCACCAACAGTATAAGGTGTAAGAGTTTATCTCTGGCAGTGCAAGAGTTTTAGGTGCATCCACAGATTAGAAGATGTTTCTAAACAGGCTTCTGAAACCTTGTCTGAAATATGTAGGGAGAAATGCAAATATATGTTACCTTATTTTGTCCTTACTACATGCTTGACACTTGCAAAGTGGCTGTGATTCAGAAACTGCACTGTGGGTTTGTGTAACCTTATTGCAAAGCAGGGCACCATGCTGACCAAATGCAGTACAGGACACAATACCACAGTACATATGACCATAGCTGGACATTTACAGTCAGTTCAGCATGCTGGGCAAAATATGTGTATTTGACTGCACTTATCCATGCAGACACACCTTCAAGTGCGTAGATCCTACCAAATTACAATTTAGAAATGATTTAAGAGAGCCTGAATCAAGCTTAGAGTAATAATCATCACTGCTGTGATTAATGAGAACCCAGTGTTTTAGAAACTGGCAGTATTCAATCACCAATCAAAATTGCATCAGGCATTTATTCCTGTGAATACAAATACATGGATGCCTGGCTTCACAGCTGGTGCAGATTGGCTTAGCACCATTGACTTCATGTAAATAGGCTTTAACTAGGCCATCTGAGGAACTGGCTCTGAAATCTCTGGCTTACCCAAAATGTAGGCCCTGTTTCACCTGGAGAGGAAGCAAAAGCCATCTAGGTTTAAGATAAGTATAAATTTAAAAAAAAAAAAAAAAAAAGGTGGAGAATATTTTTAATTTTTAAATCATTTTGGCTATTTTAATGTGTGGCATGCTATGAAGTCTACCATAGGAATACACACCCCAGTACACAAGTTTCCAAAAGGTTTTCCTATTACTCCCTGTATGTTTCTTTGTGTAAGCATCAGCTGCAAAAAAACATGCAATATAAAAAAGATGCTTTTGAGCACATGTTGTTCAAAGCTCAGTTCTTATTTGATTATTGTGTTTTTAGTGGTAAATCTTTGAAATAAAGCTTACCTTGCCACCAGCTCCCCTCACTTTCAAAAGGAAAATGAATGCCTAAGGCAGAAACCCCACCCAAATGTAAAGGACAGCATCCTTCTTCCAGGGAACCCTGGGGAGTTGGTACCTCTTCTCTCCATTGGGAAATGTTTCCTTTCATTTTTCCACCCACCAAGACAATGCAGACATTATACTGATGTGCAGCAGGTGCTATTTGGAAGAGAAATAAATTGTGACTTTTCCTCTGAGGGGATAAGACAGAATGCTCTTGGGGGCTAGAACTCTTCCTTTCCAGAGACCAAGGGGACCACAGCTGTGCTTCAATGGGGACTGTAAGCTGAGTGGGTGGTTGAAGACTTTTTTTCTTGTGCCTTTTGTAACAACATCCACAAACAGCACAGAGTACATCATCCTTGTTAAATAGTTATAACCAGTGATAAAAAAAATGGCAGCATCTATTTCTTTCTCTTTAATTTTCAGAAATAGTAAATACTGTTATGTTTAACCATGAAGCAGCTAAAGCCTGTAATTCCTTTTCCCACCTGCCATCTGTCTTTTCTTCTGTCAATCCTCTTCCCTTCTCCTCAACCCATCACTACAGGCAGTGCTGTTTTGCAGGTAGCTCAGAAGCTTTGAAGTTTTCCATCAGAAAGCTGATTATACAAACATTAGTATATCTGCAGCTTTAAAGCAGGTGGATCATCTTAGAGTATTTTACTAATTTTTCAGAAGGTTTTATACTGTTCCCTTTTCAGTGGGGATTTTTTCTGAGATTATAAAGAAAGGAAAAAAAAAAAAAAAAAAGATGTGTCCAGAAGGAAAGTTAGACTGACAATAAAAGCTTTTTTGATGCAAGTGGTATACTGTGACAGGATGTCATATTCAGATCTAGACTGCACCTATGCATTTGCTATAAATACCAATTGTGCTAATGTTTTGAATAGCAAGTAATTGAAGGTTTTTTTTCACCTATTGTGCTTAGAAGAATAGCAATGTGAATAAAATTTCTTAAAAGATTTTATCAATTTCTTGAAGGAAATAACAATGTGAATAACTTCCCTTGAAAAAGATTTAGGAAGTAGACAAGGATTTTTTATTGGTGTGTTGGATGGGATAAATTGTTATGTTTTGCTTTTTTTTTTTTAATGGAAATATCCTTTTAGTTACACTTCCCTATGTCAGGATGATGCCTGTTTTGTTGTGGGGAGTGTGGTTCTGAAAGTAATGTTATTCGCAAACTACACGGACAATTTTAATGAATAATATATTTTGAAATAGTTATCTTTACCTCCATCTTTTCTAATGTGTTTGAAAGCTTCTGCCAACCCTCATGCTTATTGTTTCCTAGAAGGATTATAATATATTGGGAAGATACTATATATATGAAGATACATTTAAAATACTTTTATCAAAAGCTCTCTGGTTTATTAAATTAGTCTTTATGGAGGAAATCAAACCATACAATAAATGGCAACACCATGTAAAACAAACACACCAAATATCCAAAACTGTAAAGACAACTAAAACTGATTGCTCTCCTGCTTTACTAAGGCCTAATAACGTCTGAGATCACATGTCATAAACAAGGCAGTAGTCTTGTTTGACGAACTGATGAAGCCAGATCCTCAGAAGCATCCAGATACCCGAAAGTCACTGATACCAAGAGGAGTCAGATGCTTAATTTCCACTTGAGTTTGTGCATCACTCACGTTTAAGCCCAAGATACATATCACCTTTTACTTTAACTGCCAATTCAGTTCTCCAGCTAATGCAAAGCACAGTCCAAGATGCGGTGACTGACATGTACAAGTCACAGCACCAAATTCTCTGACAGAAAAATAGCCAGGTGGCTTTCAAATGGAAAAGGGCAAAAATCAGTTGGTATAGCTGCTATGTTGCAAACACAAAACCAACTAAAAGTCTGGAGCCTCCAATTTTGTTCCAAGATCATAACAAACTATTACTTAAAGAATTTATTCCACTTGTTATGTTTTATTTTACATAAGTAGAAGTCAGTATAGTGACTACCATCAGCCTTTCATATATGGCAGTAATCATACCTTTCTACATTTGTTGAGTGGTCTACTGATGACATCAAACAATGTACTGGAGATGATTATAAACTAGATTTTTTCTGTTCAGGGAGAAGATAAAAATAATGTAGATAAAAGGAACATATCTTTTATAAGACAGAACTCAAGTAATTTGAGGGGGAAATCCATAAAAATATCACAAGTGTTGTTGAAATGATGAGTCACTTCAGCAGCATAAAAATAATCTATTTATCTACATTTTTACTGAAGGCTTTGAAGTTATGTATCTTGGAAAATAATATATATATATATTAAAGTGCTTTGAAAAAAGTTCAGTTTTATTTTGAGATGTGAGCCCTTTCTTGCATGTATTTTCCCTACTTCCATGCATGTCTATTTAGCTTTATATTTTACAGCTATTTTTTGCTACCTCTAGCATATACATATAAATATGTATGTGTTTTTGTGTTAAAAAATAGTAATATTGTAAGCAACAGTTTAGACCATGTGGCTCTTAATTACATTGTTTAAGATACATGCTCAGGTCTTGTAGGTGTTAATTCATAAAGCTCAGAGACCAACCAGAATTTAACCCAAACCAATCACTGATTTCTCCTGGTAGTATAATGACTTTATTTATTTATTTATTTATTTATTATTATTCTTTCTCATTTCTAATAGTCTATTTCACTCAAAGCTCATATATCTATATCCAGTTTTTCTGTTGTAATTTTCAGCCATATATCTTCATATAAACTGTTATCTTCAAAAAGAAACCTCATTCTCAACTCAGAAACGGGGTCACTGAGGTGAAAACCTTGAAAACAACTTGCAGCTCGCTAAGTTAGTTACTTGGAAAACCGTGGATAGGATGCACACCTACTAAGTCCAGGTAAGCATTTTCAATCATTGGCAACAAATACTCAAATCTATGCAAGAAGTTGATTTAAACAGGATACTAAGGTAATATCCCAAGTCCATTTTACAGTCAACTAGAAAATAAGTTCAAACGCCATAAAAAAACAGGATTTGGGAAATCTGTTTATGTGTGCATACTTCTTTAATTCTTCACTGTATAGTGCTATTTTAAATCTGTTATTTCTGAAAGCAGACAAAGCAGAAGAAATAGTTTTGCAATACTTGGCCTATATCATGCATTCATAACACTATCTTTAAAGTACCTTGATTTGTGGATAAATTCTGGCTGCTGTCTCCTCTGAGCTCTTCTGACTTTAAGTAGTATAATTTTATGCTAAGGTTTAGTGACACCACAACTGTATTGTGTAAATTTGTTCATTATGTCATTTAAACTTTGAATTTCTGTTGCAGACTGTAGGGGGGGAGAGCTTTTATCCATGTTGCAATCCACATACCAATATAAAAGGAAAATAGACACCATCCCTAGAAGACCAGATGTTTTCGTTAAACATTAGATGTGTAAATGTACACAATGTACACATTAATCTTTTTTTTTTTTTCCCCATTTATAATTCACCTTACAATTTTCAATTTAATTAGATATGGATTTTCTATTCTAGTTAGGTCTCTCTCTAGATAGGTGTACTAAGTAGACTCATAATCTTTTGATTCTCTCCTTCCATTTACCTCTTAAAAAGACCTCATTCTGAAGCCTAATTTAGAAAAATGCAAATTTTATTCTCTTTCCACATACAAAAAGGGATTGAGAGGTGTTGAGATATGCTGCTCTGCTAAATATTTGAGGTCTCTAAGAAAATAGAAATATTAGACAGTAAGCCTCCTGAAGCAAATTACAATGGGAAGATGAAATTATATCCATGAATTGGGAAGAGGATTTATGTAAGAATGATCCTTAATAAGGTAGAACAGACATTGTCCAACCTTCTAAAGAAGCATTTGTGTCTGCGTGCGAGACTAAAGGATAAAAAAACAACTCTGAGCCAATGCTCTGCCCCGCAAATTTTAAGCAATTCTTTCATAGCAGAAATCAGAGGTTAACGTTGCACTTTCATATCAGCTTGTGTATGCCACGTCTGCTCATCTGAGTTCGTAGCTCATTTGCATAGTGCTGCCATTCATTCTGGAATTTATTGTGGTAGGACTGCATCTCAGACTTGGCTAGCAGCCAGAAACTACTGCTTCGTTCCCTCTTTACAGCTAATACAATATGAAAGTCACTAACAAAAAGACTTTCATGTCAAATTACAGGAAAAAAAAATCTGAATTGCCTAATAGGATTTTAAATTCTTATCATACTGGTGACTTTCTGTAAGTAGTAACATTTGAAAAGAAAGACTGAGCTGATGTTTTCTTCAAATGCTCTCTGCACATTGTAAGATTTTTAACATGCTGTGATACACTGCTATTCTGTCACTACAGAGACAATACAGGGCTATGGATCACAGCTATATAACCCTTCACTTCTATTCCCATCCCATCGTATCAAAAAACTGGCTATGGCTATGCATAGTGAGAAATGCTCCTATTTGATATAGATATCAGGCCTATTTTTCCCACTTAAAGGAGTATGTTTTCATATTTGTGTGTATATATATATGGTGAGTATATCAACAAATATTCAACTTTACCCACGAATGTGTGTATATATATATATACCACAAATCTGCGTATATATAACGTGTATATATATTTACATAAATGTGTTCGCTTGGTAATATTACAGTTTTAAATATATATATGTTATTATATATATATATATATTTATAATTCAGGGCTAAATAATGCCAACACTATTAGACTTACTACTATGTCCATAATATGATAACTACAGTTCTGACCGGACAGTTTTGTGTGCAGTACTAGTACCCAACTCCACTACACCTTTGTAATGACCTTTGCCTCCCCAGCATTCCATTTAGTTCTTTAGTTCTTTCCATTATAGTTCTGAGACCTCTCTAGGCAGATTTTGGATAAATAAAAGATGAAGCCAGGCTGTGGTGCCTCTTTCTGTCCCCACACTCTTAGCATTCCACTTCTGAGCCTTGACCCACCAAAGGCTCAGATATTCACAGGACTATGGGAAGAAGAGGTGCTGCAATGCTCTCAGATGCTGATTCACTCTTCATTATCATCTCTACAAATTATCACTGTTTAATTATGTACCTCAATAATTTCTGATGGCATAGTTCTTTCACCAGTAACAACAACAAGAAAGACTGTGTTCAAATTGCATTATTTATCAGTAGTATATGTAGCTACATGTGACATAAGTCAATAGAAATAAATGGAAATTAAACTAATATTTGATTCTATCTTTCTCATCTAAATCAAATCCTTAACACAAACTTGCTTCCTTTTCTGTTTTGAACAAAATAGAACATTCTTCAGTTTTAAAAGAATAAGGTATCATTATGAACTTTTTAGTTGAAATTATTGATTAAAAGTATCAGATACTGGCGTTAATAAGAAGTGTATATCATTTTTAATGCAGTTCAGACGGTTGGTGTAAACTCTCATTTTGTACAGGTAGTACAAGCTGTTTTGTTTCCATATACTGCTTCAGAGGATACAGATTTACCGGCCACTGAAGCTACTCATCAAAAGAGGTTTCCTCAGGTAATGGAGAGAAGTCAAAATCCTCAGGTTACAACCTAAAGATTATTAAGCAGAGGTCATAGCTTGTTTACAGTTAGATGAAGTTTCCTTTAGTTACCTTCACATTATCCACTGGTGATTCATTGCCAGGTGAACAAGGATGTCATAGAAATAGATGTATCTTTTGGACATATCTTTAATCTGATATTTATCTAAATGAAATTAAGATCTACTGGTACTATATTGCAGTTAAAAATAGTTGAATTTCATGTTATCCCTTTGTTTATGGTTTAACAAAGCCAACAGGCATACACACTTTGGCATACTTTTGTAGGAGACAGAAATTTAGCAGAAGATAAAATAAAACATAGAATCATAGAATCATAGAATATCCTGAGTTGGAAGGGACCCTTAAGGATCATCAAGTCCAACTCTTGACAGCGCACAGGTCTACCCAAGTTCAGACCATGTGACTAAGTGCACAGTCCAATCTCTTCTTAAATTCAGTCAGGCTCGGTGCAGTGACCACTTCCCTGGGGAGCCTGTTCCAGTGTGCAACCACTCTCTCTGTGAAGAACCCCTTCCTGATGTCCAGCCTAAACTTCCCCTGCCTCAGCTTAACTCCATTCCCGCGGGTCCTGTCGCTGGTGTTAATGGAGAAAAGGTCTCCTGCCTCTCGACACCCCCTTACGAGGAAGTTGTAGACTGCGATGAGGTCTCCCCTCAGCCTCCTCTTCTCCAGGCTGAACAGGCCCAGTGCCCTCAGCCGTTCCTCGTACGTCTTCCCCTCCAGGCCTTTCACCATCTTCGTAGCCCTCCTCTGGACACTCTCCAACAGTTTCATGTCCTTTTTATACTGTGGTGCCCAGAACTGCACACAGTACTCGAGGTGAGGCCTCACCAGCGCAGAGTAGAGCGGGACAATCACCTCCCTTGACCTACTAGCGATGCCGTGCTTGATGCACCCCAGGACACGGTTGGCCCTCCTGGCTGCCAGGGCACACTGCCGGCTCATATTCAACTTGCTGTCTACCACGACCCCCAGATCCCTCTCTTCTAGGCTGCTCTCCAGCGTCTCATCGCCCAGTCTGTACGTGCAGCCAGGGTTTCCCCGTCCCAGGTGCAGGACCCGGCACTTGCTCTTATTGAACTTCATGCGGTTGGCGATCGCCCAGCTCTCCAACCTATCCAGATCCCTCTGCAAGGCCTTTCCTCCCTCATTCGAGTCCACAACTCCTCCAAGTTTGGTGTCATCAGCAAACTTGCTCAAAATGCCTTCTATTCCTACATCCAGATCGTTTATAAAAATATTGAAAAGTACCGGCCCTAAAATGGAGCCTTCAGATCTTATGTCATTTACATATTATATACTACTGCATCCATTTTAACAGGAAAAGTTATTTTACTGTTCTTTCATAGTAAACTTCTCTACTGAAATACTGAGAGACTAAAATTTAGTTCTCAGGTAGAAATAATATTCTCTGAGGCCCAGAGAAATCCACAGGCTTTTCTTACTCCTTGACAAATCTGATGTAGGCGTAATATGTGTGTACGTCTGGAAGAAGAGTTATAACTACAGTTCTGAGCTCATATTTTTGAACACCTCAGTGCTCTGCCCCTCAATCTGCCAACCTTGGATTTTGGCCAACCATATGTATGTATTAATATATCTCTTTTTGAGGCAGGATATCTAGTCTCTAAATGATTTTAAATCCCTACAGAGACACATGTCTTGTTGCTAGCTGGATCTGTATTCTGAGCGGTAGATGGATTCCTTGATGGAAAAGAACTTCTGTTTTAAGTAAGAACTTCTGGCACTTCAGAGAAATTTCTTCATCAAAATCAGCAGCAGTCAAGAGAATGGTATCTTTTACCCCATAACGTCATCCATTTGCCCCCACAAATGTAACAAGCAATGTGAAGAGCATTATTTTTTCTCTGTATGTGTACCTGATTTCTAGTATCACATGTGAAAGTTATGTCACTTTTTAACACCTCAAATGAAGTTGTTTTAATAGTGACGTTTTGCATATAGTATGTCTCTCCACATTTCATGAAACTCCACTGAAAACTATTTTTTTCCCCAGCATCCCATCAGTATATTGACACTTGAAAATCGTTGATCTAAGTAACAATTAATTTCAATGAAATTAAAAAATACAGAAAAACAGGCAAGCAAAATAAATACCACAGTATATGAAAAGCTGAATGCTTAAAAAAAAAGAAAAAAAAAGAAAAAAAAAACAACCCTGGAGACTCTTAAACTAAAATGACATACACGCACAAAGTAAATCCCAGCTCCTATTGTGAACTAGTAATGAAAAACAAGTCTAACGATAAAACCCCCAAAACAGAAGCCACAGTAGATATAATTGAGTACTATACCTCCCACTCATTTTTCCCCCTTTAAATTTAACGTGTTTTTCTAGAAAACTGTTACAGCACCATGATGGGTTCAAAATGAAAGCACTATGTTAAAGTGATATGTACCTATAATAATATCCAATAGAAAATGTTGAAGTTATATTGCAGTATGATTAGCTTGGGTAACAGTAAGCATTCTCCTACTGGCAATAAAAGATAAGGCTGTCATGAACTGTTCTGCTTATTTGCCTTCTAATTTTACCATAGAATAATGGAAGCCAATGATGGAAAAGCCCTGTTGGGCTCCCTAGTTCATGTCACTGTCATTGAAGAATTGATCATTATAGTATTTCTTAAGTGTTGATGGTTCATTTACAACTTCCCTTTGGAGTGTTGTAGTATCAGACATATCAGCATGGGGAATTTTTTCATGCTTTCCAGACTACATCTGCCTGTTCTTAATTCCATCGTCTTGCTCGTTTTCATAATTTCTTTAATCTCTTATACCTCTGTAAATGTTTCAGTTTTTTTTGTTTATTTTGTTTTGTTTTGTTTTCCCATGATGTCAACATCTAAGGATAAGTAGGCTACATCTTGAGTCTAGGAAACCTCAAATATATATAATGTAATGCTTCAGTGAAACAGAAGCATTATATATATGAAATATATGTAAGAAATATAGCATATATATATGAAATATTTCACATTTTTAGTTTTTTCATCTTTCACACTTTATTATTTTGAAGCGGCATCCTGAAACAGGCTCATTAGAAACATAAAAGAGGGTGAGAGGCTCAGCTTTTGGTTTTTAAAATACTGAAGGGCAGTGACCTGAGAGGACTGTATCCTCCTGGTCATAAGCCACTGAAACATATGACTATCGGAGAGAGATAAAGAGAGAGAGATGAGGAAGATGGAAGCCCATGATCCTTTTCATTTCCATTTCCCTCTGCTCCCTTTGTACTCTTCCCTTGAGTGAACATTCATTTAAACTGGCCATGAGGCATTTCCCAAGAGCCAGGATTTTCTGTGTAACTGATTGAAGTGGGGGTGATGCCACTGTGTCAGCCCTGGAAATCTTTCTGAGCTTGTTATTTACTTCATGTATTGCCTTAACAAAAGCACCTACTGAAGGACTTCTCCAGCCAATAAATAAATAAATAAATATGAAAACAACAATAACAAATAGGAAATGTGGTAGATCAAGGTCTCCATTTTAATCAAGCCAATTTCTCAAGATCACTGCTCAGGAATGATGGAGTGAAAGTGCAAGACATATCAAAAGAAGGAAAAAAGGAGAAAGGAAAAGAGGAAAGAAAGAAGGGTGGAGGTGAGGGAGAAAGGAAGGGAAAGAAAGAGACAAAGAAGGGGTATTAAAAAGTCAGGAAGGAAAGGCAGGGTTTTGTGAGACAGTTTAGTGCTGAGTGTAGGCTTTATCTGTATGTGATATAATTCAAGGTAGTTCTGCTTGGGAAAAGAAAAAGGTGCCATTCGTCAAATATTACTCTGCTTACAGAGAGAAAAGCATAACTGTTCAGTCATTTATATATGTTTCCTACCTGAGACAGTACCAGATGGTGCCATGTAGTCTCAGGTTAATCATTGTGTGAGAGACCTGGGCTAGAAGCCAGACCCACTTCACCGTCAACTGTGAGAACAAGCGATGCTGAACCTTACATAAGATTCACAAACAGAGCCCTTGCATTTTAAACAGACATCTGTTATGACATTTCATATTTATCTGTTAAAAGTGTTCAAACTGAGTCAGAATGTGGCATTACACCATGACAGTCTTCTGTGGTTTACTTATCGATTTCGGCAAAATATAAACTTTCATGAGAAAGTATTGTGTTCTTACAATTTGGGATAAGAGTGTTCCAGGCAGGTAGCAATGCAGGGATGAGTCTTCAAATAAACTGAAACAGTGCTTTTGGGAACCAACTGGCCCTTCACCATGCCACACAAATAAAAAGCAGGAAAAATATTGCTGTGATTCTATTTTCCAAAGGCCTGGACACATGAAGAGACTCCCCACAAATACATTTTGTAGCACAGAGATAATTACTTTTGGATCTACTGCTTTGTGACTGCAGAGTCCTACTTCCCCCATGAAATGGGACAAGGAGTGAATTAATCCATTGCTAAAGTGCTTATTCAGGTTAGATAGAGGCTATGTGTTTGCTCTATGACACTGTAGGAGTGACAGTGAGGTGGTTCAGGATTTAACCCTAAGGAAGGTGGAACATGCTCCTTTCACATCAGTAGGATGTTGACTATGAAGAATAGAGATATTTTACACAGCATTACTTACTGTATTACCGATGACAAAAAACACCTAGGCTTTTGAGACTTTGAAACTGAGATTACTAAAGAACTGCGAAAAGTACTAGCAGGTTCTCTCTCACACACTCGTGCACGCACAGACTAATAGGAATTTATCCAACGAAACAAAGCAAAGACATTGTAATTTAAGGATAACACCTTTTCCTCAGTACTCACACTCAGTGCATGATTACCCAATGGAATTCCAAAACAGAATAAGTTAAGTAAACAGAGTACTGTACATCACTAAAATGAAGATGATGCACATAGACCGATACCATTTAGTTGTCTTCATTAAAATATTTTCTAAGATTATTATTATTTAGAAAGATGGATTACTATTATTTATTTATTTATTTATAGAATTTAGGATTAAAGTATGATTAAGAATCCCATGGAAATTGAAGGGTTTGCAGTACCAGGTGTTCTGTGGGAATGATCAGAGTTGAGCTTTTCCATTTAGGCATCGTGTAATAAAATTCACATACTGTTTCCAGCCATTGTGACTATGAGGCAGAACACCATTTTGAGGAGTGTAAAACTATACTTCCTTAAAAGAAAAGCTATCATAGGAACTTTCTTTTTCTAGTTAGTATCAGGGGCTTATTGCTACACTACTTCAGCCATGCGATATTTCCTCCTTTTCTCCTTGCTTTTTGGGGTGTCTGCTGTGGTGAGTTTGAACAACAACAACAAAAAAAACACTTCTGGTGGAGCTCACAGCCAGCTGGTCATCTGTTCAAGTAGCAAAATACAATCTGTCCCAAAGACTTTCATGTACATATGCATAAACATAAACACATATGTATGTATATAATTATGGGTGTTTATATGTATTAAACAAATACATTGAATTACCTCTCAAATGTTGTATTTTTTTCCTGCTTTGACCATTTGACTGTTATTAAAAATGCTTTTAAAATGTTTTAATTCTTAATAAAAGCTACTTGACAGATTTTATAGTACATATTTTATTTATCCAATGTCTTGCACAGATTAGAACCTTTGAAAAGCAGGTAATTAATAAAAAATACCCTGAGCACATAGCAGCGATTTAAAATAGTTGCATTCACAAGAGAACTATTATATTAATGGAGATATTCCAACCAGAAAGGAGGCCCCATTGTGTTAAGTGCTGTACAATCACAGAGTCAAAGACAGGCCCTGCTCTGTAATGCTTGCAGGCTAATTAGTGATAACAATAGAACATGACTTATTTTCATTGATACAGGGACACTCAGGGCCCACTCAGACTCCCACCAAGCTTAGTTGTAAGACTCCCACTAACATTAATAGGCATTGAAGCTGGTCTCCACTGTGAATCAACCAATTCTGTGAACTATCAAGCGCATAAGCAAGCACAATGGGAAGAATTAAAGAAAAAAAAAAAAAAAAAAAAAAAAAAAAACTAGAATATCACAGAATGTACTTTGTTCATTTATTTTGACAAGACTAGTTTAAATAATTTATGAAACTTCATAGTAACACTAATGAATTTAGCGTTCAAGTAATAAAGACTTGATAATGTGGGGTCTTCATTATAACATTCTACCACTAAGCCTTTGATTAAAAGATTAAAAGAGCTGAAGCCTCCATTTCATTTATTTCTTTATTTTGGTAAGTTTATTTTGTTTGTAGATTAGTAAATTGATAATTTTCTATTGTAATGTACTGCCCCTGGCTGTGTTACATGAGACTTGACACCCCAAGACTGCATCCAATACATCATTTTAAATGCTCATAGTGAATGTTCTTTCTACTCAACTGCAGTCTGGAAGATAATATGAGATGTTTACATTTCTTGAAAAAAAAGTCTATTTCTACCTGTCTTACCAAGTGAGTAAGATGTGCCTTTTCTCTCTCTCTGTCTGGTCCCTAAACTCTGTATCCCTCTATGCACAGTGATATAGAACTGGGTAGAATAGGCAACAATGATGATGAAGAAAATAACATGATGCTTAAGTCATTTGCATGGACTATGAGGATATAGGGCTTCAGAGTCCTATGACTAAATGGAATGGCACAACTGTGAAAACATACTCCCTAACTTTGTCTGTCAGAAAATTAGCAAAGGTCTCCTCAATATATGACATGCCTTTTAAAAAAGATCAAAAGCCATTTAAAACAGTTAAGAAACAAGTTTCTAAACCTGGTAACTTTCAAAATAATTGTTTCTGTAACTGATCTTCTTAGAGATCTGTTCTTTATAAAAATGGATTAAAAAGCTAGCACGTATTTGCCCCTATTTAAATCAGTGGGCATTCTCTGTGTTTAGATGACAAATCTAATTCATTTGTACTAAAGAGATAGCATTTACATGGGAGCTAATGTGTTAACTGTGAAAGCATCTGCTCAAAAGCACATCTGTAATGATGACTGTAAGCTTCTAATAAGTGAAAGAACTGTAAAAGTAAATGATCCATACATGTTCTTGAAGGAACCCTGCTGTCATTAAGATCGGCCTCTGCATGGATACATCAATAGTATAGTTACAAATTCTGTTGCAGATCACTTCATCTTCTAGGTTATGTGATAGAGAAAGACAGAACTTATCCTGGAGTGTATTATAAAATGATTTCACAGGGGAAGTCATCACCCATCTAGATTTCTAAGGGAGAAAAAAAGAAAAAACATCCCTGTAGTTTTGTAATCCACCATTATAATAGCCCTAATTATGTACATACAGAGATTGTATTAATGAGCTATTTCTGTACACAATCATAAGATTCTAGCTTAGAACAGTACTAAACAGTAGTCAGTATATACAAATGGTATATTTTTGTCACAATTAGTTTTTGAGGGGAAAAATATTTAGACAACTCTAGAGGTTTTTCATCATTGAAACGTTCTGTGGGAAAAATGAAGACAGCCAATTTTTTTAATTAATTCTAGAAACCTTTTGTCTTAGGACTTTTCAAAAATTTTGGAATTTTGCAGTTTGGGATTTTTTTTTAAATCTTACTTGCCTTTTTTTTCCTAAGTCAATGTTATTATTTATTTTATTTTATAGTAGATTGCTAAAGCAATATGTATCCAACCTTACCAGAGGCATTGTAGTGGTTAAGACACTGATTTATTTTTTTTTTTAAATATTAAGAATTCTTACTGAATTTTTATACTTTTTGTTTCTGATTCTATTTTAATAGAAGAGTTGACACCTATGATATTTATGAAATTTTAAACAAATGCTGTTAAATGTGTCGATATCTTATTATGACCATAAACTGCTATAGGCAAGCAAAATTATGACAAACTGACAAGAAATGCAGATAGAGACATATTGTCAAAGCAAAGGTTTTGCAGGCTTCCTATGGGGCATCTAATTGTAAGTACTCTCAAATATACTATAAAGTGCTGTATCATAAAACAAGGTCTCATTCTGCATCTGGTGGAAGAATTAGCAACAAAGTGTTGATGTGAGCATTCTTGTTGAATTGGTCTACAGTATTCACTTTGGATGGGATTCAAGTCACTCATCTGCAACCATTTAAAAGTTAAACTAGTCTAAGCAAGTTATCTAAGCACCCACAAATGGCAGTGAAGAGATGAACAGCAACATAGCAGGATTCATCACAGCCTAAAAT
This sequence comes from Anas platyrhynchos, assembly GCF_047663525.1. Taxonomy (NCBI): domain Eukaryota; kingdom Metazoa; phylum Chordata; class Aves; order Anseriformes; family Anatidae; genus Anas; species Anas platyrhynchos. Next base: position 174,474,331 of record NC_092587.1, read on the forward strand.
AGTTGTCTACAGTAGGTCATATGAATACTTGGGATGTTCTGTCTCTGTTCACTGTTGAGGGAGTCTGACAAATACCATCGTCTGCACAGTCCACATTCAAAACAGTTATTTGGTCTCCAGACTTCTATCTGCTGTAAATAATACTACAGAAACAGACATATTATTCTGGGAGGGCTTGGAGTGTTACCTTTGGTATTTATTTACAGTCTCCCTAGAGACAGAAAATGTATCATACACAATCCCTTTTGACATTTACTAGTATCTCCACTGATCTCGATAATTTTACATCTTGAATCATTACTTCAACGAAACTAACCAAGGAAAAAGAATAGTTACTTAAGTCAGATCCTAAACGCCATGTATCTTCCTCTAGTGGAGTGAAAGCCACAGGGATCTACAGTCTGATTCCTGCATACCTGCATCTTCAGGACGGGTCACTCTTTGTGACTATGGAACATTAATATCACAGTTATATTTTGTATTGCACATAGATACATGTTGGGAACCAACAGTTTGCCATAAGATCTTTGACAAAGAGACAATAACTCCAAAATACACAAATATGTGTTCATATTTGTATATGAACACATAGGGTGCAACACCCTGCATAGAACTGGACTAGGAAAAGTTCTTCTTAGGAAAATTACTGGGGTTTCAAAGATTTCTGCTTGATTTTGAAGAAAAGAGGGAGATACTGTCCCATGAAAGCAAACTGCGAAAATGCAAATTGCTTCAGTTACTGAAGAACACTAGCTGTAAACTGGTATCTTGAACATTTGTTGCCACTTTGGTGAATTAATCATTCCTTAATCAACTCTTTCTAACCATTCCAATGTCGCTTTCACTTTCATATTTTTCTGATTTTACCCAGACTCCTGTTCCAAAGGCAGTCCATGCATGTATCAGCCCTTCAACTTTCTGCTTTCAGTGGCTTGTATGCTGCAACAGACTTGCTGTCAGTCAGAAAGGGACTCTGGCAAAGGCGTCTCAGCCTCCTGTCTACCATCGCTGGTTATCACAGTAAATGTGTGTGCAAGTGTTGAGAGATTTCCATTTATGAAGCTCCTAGCCCGTTTTCAAACATGTAGTTCTAAGAGATGTTTAACGCTGACAAGGTCTATGAAGTGCAGTGTGGCATGCAAGTGGAATTGCCTATTTATTTACTAAAATACCTTTCCTCCTATGTCACATACAAATAGAAAGGGACAAGCCTAGCAAAGCTGCCTTACAGATTTAAATAGCCATTGACCAAGTAGTTGTTGCTTGTCTATTCACTGCTGAAAGGAAGCATGCCTCTTGAGAGGCAAACACAATCTCAATTCCAGCTCTATTTTTTAGCTTGAAAATAGGCCCATTTACTACCCTCTGAGGACCATGAGGTAAGTACTAACCCAGGAGCAAAGTACTTTTAAAACATTTAATTTCTACCTCTGGATCAGAAGGCACTATAAATGTTTACATGTGGTCTAATGTGGAATAGCTGAGTACCACCAGAGTTTTATAATCCTCACTAGCCTTTTTCACTTTACTGGAAATCTACTTGTATCAAACTAATACTTATAAGGGAGAAATATTTGTTTTCCACTCTAACAATACGTAGATATAACAGCAAATGACAAACATGCTATGAGACTGTACAATAGAAAATAATAAATAACTGTATTTATTTGATAACTTTAAAATATTTTTAAATACAATAATTCCCTTTCTTTTATTTTGACATTTAAAATACATTTATTTTTCCTTTTCTAGAAAGAATTTCATTTGAGGTCACTTCATTTAAGGGTCTGTTGCCTTTCTCCAGCTTTTAAAAAACATTTTCCCTAAAGGCTGACATTTAAATCTCTAACACTTAAATCACAATTTATTTATTTTTTTTTCATATCCACATTACATGTTGTCAGAAGAGGTTCTGCTGTAATACAATGCAATATGCAAATATTAAGAGGCCATTATTATCATCTATGTTATGAAGAGCTGGTCAACCCTCTGCTACAATCTTTTTTTTTTTTTTTTTTTTGTACATCACTAAAAAGAATAGCCAAAAGCAATATTCCTTTAGTATTCAAAATGATGTGAAGTTTATTACAGAGATCCTTTTAAAATGATTTTTGGGTAACATTTGTATTTCCTCCTTATCACTAGATGACAGCAACAAGAATTTCACATATCAGAAAATGTGTATAAGGGAATACCGAGACATTTTGCTCTGACCAGAGAGAAACCCTCCTACATCCAATCAAAAGGAGAAGAATAGAAAATGGGGCAGTTGCAGCCCACGTCATCAGCCCCTAACAAAAGCAGTACAAAATTCAGTGCAAATGAACACTAAGGTGAGAACATCTCTTTTCTGTGAGCAGAAAGACCAATATCCCTACACCAAAGGATTACAAGAATTCCCCTCTACTGATCCCGGGAAAGATGTAGGAGGTCCACAGGAAGGTAGAAGAGGAAGAATGTAGAAGAACATCATAGAAGAGTGAGAAAAAAAAGGATTCATCTTGTTACAGTTTGGTCTTTTGACAGCCACTAAAAAATGTTTTTTGTTCATTTGCTTGTTGTCCCCTGCTTCTCCAGAAGCTTCCTTTTCTCAGATGGCTTCTGGGACAAGGTAAAACCTTGAAGAATCACCTCCCTTAATTGCAACTAGCTGAAAGCTCAGTTTTTAGTTTGAGTCAGTCGCCTCAGCTTTCTTGATACATACCTCCTATGTCAGTTCATCTCCTCCTGAGATAACCAGCTAAAATAACTCAAATAAATTACTCTGCAGTGGTGCCTGTTAGCAGGAGCCTGACTGTCTAGGCAAGACAGCTGCCTGTGAGATGGAAACAGGAGAGGAGAGTGATCCCACCCATACTGCTAAAGAAGAGATTCGTGGGTCACAAATGGCCCTGGAAGTGGCCCTGGAAATAGTCTGTAATCTCAGACCAATACATGGGCCAGATGAATGTAACAATGAGACAAGCTCCAGGCAAATGAAGGAACTTCACAAATTGTTTTCCCCTAGATCCTTTTTTGGGGTGCTGCACTGCAGGACAGAACTATCTGGTGAGCATCCACTACCTCAAAGCAGTTCATGAATCATGCAGAGAACATACTTAGGACTGAGCTTCAAGTTCCCTGTAAGGTATTTTGGAGCAGGGCATTAAGGAGCAGAAAGCAGTTCAGAGAGATCTCTCTCAGCCTTGTTTTCCTGAGGGTCTAAGATGTGGAAACTGAGAATGAGAGATATAGTAGGGAAAAGAAGTTAATTCTGCGTAATACAAGCAAGATAACAAAATTTCTCTGGCACATATATTCATATGTTGACAATTTGCCATGGACCTTATTGCTGAAAGAAGTATATTTTGCTTTAGAGGCTGCCCTCAGTTTTGGTGATATCCCTCCATTTGCCTTGCAGGCTACACCAGAAAGTGATTTTGATGTAATAATATAGAGCTAAATACACACAAAAAAATGCAAGTAATTTCATTTTTGGATGCATACATTTACTAAGCAAGTACAGGATGTTTAGCATCTTCCCCTTTGGCTTTATTTATAAGACATTCATTCTCTCTCCACAGGTGAATGAAAACCAAGAGGCTCACACAACCTGTTTACAAATACGTCCTGTTTTTATCTATGATTGCTTCACAGCGCTGCTGTGCTTCTCTGATGTGCTGGACTTGAGTCACAGCCCTGATATAAGCAATGCGTTACTTTCCCAACCAAAGAAAATGTAATTTAAGCAAGCTTGTCAACAGTAGGGCCCAGCAGGCAGGCGAAGCAAGGAATCCAAGAGGGTCAGATTTCTTGGTATTTCTCTGCTAGCACAGAAGATTAGAAGATAACATTTCTTGTTTGGAAGAAATGAATCAAATCTGGTAAGTGCAATGCATCCTCAAAAGTTTATAGTTAGAAGAAGGTATTGGCTCAACATAAAACTAGTGCCGGTAATAAAAGCTGTATGGAAGTGACATGCTTCATAGCACGGTATACATAGTGCTGTTCCATGACCTGAAAGTCAGCCTCAGGCTTTTTGTACAAAAATATTTTAAAATTCTTACAGCTTTGATTCAGCAAAGCCTGCTCTCTCACCTGCCTCTTTTCCCCATCCTCTTGTTTCATTTTCTGGATTGCGTGATGATACTTGTTTTAATGCTCCTTGCTGGGACCAAATTATCAATCTACCTGCCACCCACTTGGTAAAGAAGGCAATGAACACCAGGCAGAAACCACTACATATTAATTCATCATTGCCTCCAGAAATAGAAATAACCTAGTTTTTTTATTGTTATTATTCCTCCCTTCCCCTCTCAGGAATAATTTACCTTGTCAGCCTAAGAAACAACATCAGTAGCTCCCCTAAACTTTAGCAGAAACAGTAACTTCATGTTCTAGAAACTAATGGTTAAAGGCTTCATCAGGAAACCTCCATGAGGTAGTTCAGTTGCTACTCAAGTACTGGGAATTGCTCATTGAAGGCAAAGTTCATCTGAGATCTGTTTTTGCTGTTACCCCATGTGAGTGTCTGAAATCTTTAAATCAACATTTATCTTGTGCCTTAATGCTCTGTTACTGTAACAGGTGTAACAGGGTACACGTAGTAGTCTCAGCTGAATCAGGACAATTAATTTGTTTTGCATTCTGAGGCCTTACAAGGAAGGAAAATAATAATAATAATAATAAGGCTGCCTCAAACTGTTTACCTTCCCTTGCTTATAACTGCACTTAATTTTAAATATTTGATTTGGATTATGTCATTCTGGGTTTTTGATGAAGACTAAATATTATTAAACAGCTTTGTGTTATTTTTCTTTCCGAAAAGCTTTTTTTTCTTTTTCTTTTTTTTTTTTTTTTAAGGATGCTACTGGAGCTGTCAGACCTGGCAGACTCCTACATTCACCTTCCCTGGCTGCTGCAGCCCAGCTGGGTGCACTCTGGGGCACTGCGGGCCCTTATCATCAGCACCCATATACAAGATCATCAAAACCCACATAAAATGTAACTGTTAATAGCCTAATCCTGTACTTCTACTCCAGCGAGCCAGGGTTGAATATTCTTTCGTGAAACTTGTACCTTCACTCTCTAGATTACCGTGCACACCCACAATCACAGACTCCTCAAGTATTGGGATGGCCTCTAAGTCCATCTAATACCTATACTTAGGCCTGTTTGCTAGCCACTGTCTCAGACCCTGAGTATTCCCAGATGCACATTTCCTCCTACCAACCAGCTAATCTTGTTACTAACAACTAGCCGTCTCATGCATGTACATACACTTTTGCCTCTGCAGTTGTTGTAACATGGGTGTGTGAGTCCTATGGCCTGTATCCCTCTCTCCAGCCACTGACATGTAGACCTTGCAGGATTCACACATGCTATAGGGACAGGGAGTGAGACTGCACAGGAGAAAAAAAAAAAAAAAAAAAAAGTTTGTAGAAAGATTTAGTAAGAGGATAGGCAGCTGGCCCCTTTTCCCCTCTCCCCTCTATTTTCCCATGCTTGTTTCTTTCCAATCCACCCTGATACTTCCCTTTCCCTACCCTTGACACTTTTCCTGAACATCCTACAAAAAAGTTTACAAAATACCACAAGCCCGTTTTAATACCCAATAATACTGGTGCTAGTCTTGTTTCTCCCTTTTCATCAATTACAAAGCTCAGGATGACCTTCTTCAATGCTGTCTGTGAGTGGTGTCTTTAATGGCCTGTGAACTGGTGACTGAGGAGTCCTGGTCTTTGTTATTGTCTCTGTTGCTGCTTTTCTAGTTATGTGTCATTTCATTTATACTTACAAGTCCTTAAATATTCAATGTGATGTTCTTTCACTCCAGAAACCCATGCAACTTTTTATTGCCCATGTTTTAGAGTAAGCCTTGGCCATCCAGGATGGGCAAAGACAATAGTACAGGATTGAAGAACATGCCATTAACTGTGGGCATAGACATTTCCCCCTCATGCAGCCCACCTTTAAGATTTGGATGACAACCAGTTTGGCTGTAAACAACAGAGGTCAGACTGGCAGTTTTCCATCTGATCCACGGGGGCTGGGCCCTGCTTCAGCTGCAGCACCCGACTGCGCTGCAGATGTTGGATCCCTGCAGCCCTAGAGTTTGATCACTCCTCGCGCAGGGTTGCTCTCCCCCTGCAGCCCTCCCAGCCCACACAGCAGCTGCGAGCAAAGAAACTGTCTCTGTGGTCTCACTGCTCCCTCTTTTGGAGTCTGGTGAGAAAGATATACTGTGGCAGGGGAGAAGAAATCGGGTGGAAGCAGAGGAAGGGGAGAGTATTTGAGGAGAGCAGGGGTACATGGCTGGAGCAGCATCCGGGAAAAGAGCACGCTGAAAAGACGGAGTGGGAAAGGGTGATAAAAACAAAATAGGGCTTGTAGGGGTTGACAACAGGGAGAGAAAAAGGAGACGGTGTGTCTGGGGAGGGAGGCAGGCTGTGGCAAATGTAAAGGAAGGACAAAAGCAGAAGAAAGGCTGAAGCTGGATTAAAAGCTGGGCAAGGAGAGAGTGATTTAAGATGATAGCAATGTAAAATGAGCGGAGAGGGGTGAGAAAGGAGACTGAGGGAATTTGATCTGGAGAGTGTGAAATCAATAGGATAAATTCCCCACTTCAGTGTGGAATTATATTCCTTATTTTTCAGTCTCAGCAGTACTATCTGGGAAGCAGCTGTATAATTCAATTCACTGGTGAAATCCTTATCTCAGTTTGTTCTCCTGGTCAATTCACATGTAAAGTAACAGTTTTTCACTATTACTAGTCACCACCAGTCATATGCAAAACTTTCCTATTAATCTTTTAATTTAATACAAAGAAATATTCAGAGTCCCACAGCCCATATCAGATGTGTGTGGTGTGTGTTGCAGTTCTAGCTTTAACCATCTAAGAGATTTTTCTCTCTTTTCCCTGGCTAGAAATATTTCTCTTGGACATATTTCTTTTTGCTTGTTTTTAAGTAAATGTCTGACAGTTCTGGGCTCACTTGCACTAGCTATTTTTTGTTTTGTTTGTTTTGTTTTTCTCTCTTACAAATACTTCCCCTGATGCCATTCTGACCTTTTGAATTCTCTCCATGTCAGCAGCTTCATCTTAGGAAGACAATCCTCCCAGACTTTCTCCTGCTCCCACTTTCCCCTTCAAACCAAGTACTGGGTAAATAGATCCATACTACCAACAGCAACGCACTGCAGTTCAGTCACTTTTACCATGAGCTACCTATTAAGTATTTTTTCTCAAGACTTTCCAAGATGCCACAAGTAAATAATTGAAGTAAATGTCAAGCTGCCCTCCAACTTCCAAGAAAGGACCAGGGATGATTTCAAGGACATTAAAAGGACTATTACCTAATTATATTTCATATGCACTTCTACATAATGTCTGAGTTATGCAAGTGTGGGGGTATTTATCAAAAGAAAGTATGAATTTAGGTATAACTTCACATACATTTTCTTCTCACTTTTTTTTTTTCTTTTTTTTTCCTTCCTAGGATAGTTCTGGAGCATAATAATATTTCTATGTGTCATGATTGTTATTACTTTTAAAATACATAATCAATGCTGAGAAAACAGAAAGAAAAAAAGAAAAGAAAGAAAGAAAGAAAGAAAGAAAGAAAGAAAGAAAGAAAGAAAGAAAGAAAGAAAGAAAGAAAGAAAAGAAAGAAAGAAAGAAAGAAAGAAAGAGAGAAAGAGAGAAAGAGAGAAAGAGAGAAAGAAAAAGAAAAGAGCCAATATAACTGTAACAGAAAGCATATGCATCAAGGTAACATAGTGTAGCCATCTACCTCTGTAGAATTTTAGCTCTATGCTACTGATTTAGAGGTAGAAGCACAAATATTTTATTGTTTCTTTACAAGTGATATGGTAACCTCTTTTTGGATAAATACAGCCTTTGTTGCATCTCAGTGAAAGGCACAGTGCTGACTACACATCTTGAAGTTTCATTTCATTAATAAAGAAAGGGGGGAGAGACAAGTGCTGTTAAAAGAAAAGCCTATTCTTTTCACATTGGTAAGTGTATCACATTTGTAGGCTTTACTTGAAATTAATACCCAAACTTTGACTTTTCCTGTATTAATTGTGGTAGATTCTTGTTTTGGAAAGTGAAGTGCCTTATTCTGATTTTTAAAATACAACTGTCTTTCACAAAAACTAAGATTTATTCCACTTAACTGTCCAAATGAAGTATAGTGATTCTCCTGGTAGTCAATCTAAAGATAAGCAACTCTAACAAATTTAGATTAATCCCAGAAGATAAGCAACTCTAATAATTTAGATTAATCCTACTTATTTTAGGAAGAAGTAAAGATGCCTCTCTCTTTCCATTAATAAGAGTGAAGACCTAAACAATTCACTCTGATTAGACAACTGACTTCTAGACGGTTAAAGTTAGATGAGATGAATCCTAACTTTAAACTTCCTGCATCTGTTGTTTCAATTAAATCTCTTGCCAAGGTACATACTAAGGACTAAGCTGGATTATAAAACAATTAAAAAAAGAAAAGTTACCATTACATCACATTGTATAAGGTGATTTTTCAATGAGATCCTCTCACAGAAAAACTTCTGTTTTCCATTATTTTTTTCTCTGCCATTATCTTTTGTGTATAAGGAGAAGGATACAATCTGACCTGAAACTATTACATTTCCCTTTCTCTGTCATTTCACCTTAAGAGCGTGATGAAAAACACAACAGAATTCCCTTTTCTTATCTTTTACAAACCATTATACATTTAGGCATTAAGATCAGGATTTGGACATTAGTATTTTGTAACATCAAATACTGTTTATTGTAAATAAAATATTGCAATGTGTTAATAGAAACCAGTTATATCATTTCACTTATATCTCATATCTCAATTACACATACACTTGGGTAAATAACACTAAACATTTAAAATCATAATAGAAATAGTATTAATAAAAATAACATAAATAAATAAAGCCACTACTCAGTAAATCATTTGTTTTCACAGAAATTTCACCCTCTGTCTTTTACTAGATATTTCCATTTGAATGTGATTCTTCGGCTTAATTTTTACAGTATTTCACATTAATGTATTTTTGCAAACAAATTTCTCTGAAATATGTGAAACTTCTGAAAACGACAGTGCTCTTTCAATTATGAGTGGTTGAAGGGAAGGAAGGAGGTTGGTATTTCATTAGGTGCCCACTTCTACTAAAATATTTCATCAATGATTTAGTTGATAGATGACAGCCTGAAGCTGTGAGGATCTGGAATATTGTTGAAGGGCAGGATTCAAGGATCTTGGCAAATGGGATAAATAATGGCGGGGGGGGAGGGGGTGGAGAGAGAAAGGAAATTAAATAGAGGCAATTATAGATTAAAGGCTAATACAGAATGAACAACATAACAACTCTGGAAAAGGAGTTGGGAGTTACATTTAATCATGAGCTGAAGATAGAATAAGGTCAGCACCCTGGTAACAGACAAGGTGTTGGGATCTGTGTCCAGTGAAATGCTCAAGTCAGCTGAACTTGACCCACACAGCGGCACCATGATCTCTCTGACCAGGCCTGTTCTTGGCGGAAGTTTACCGCTTGCCAGGAGTTCACATCCAGGACATTGTGGAGAGGCTCTTGAGGCTTGACCAGTCCAGGGACTACCACTCCTTGCCTTTCTTCCTTATGAGAACAAAGGTTGCTGACAAGGGGGACCTGAATTACATCAAGAGTGATTTCATTGCTCTGTGCATGATTGTAAAGGGCATGGAGGTCATCCTTGATCCTGTCAATGAAGGGGAATGACTTGCGGGGAAATGAGCAGATCTCATGAATCAGCAGCTCTTTGCACAGATGATATCAACAATAGGTATTTGCTTTTTACCACTGTGGTACCCTCCTGGAGGATCAAGGACTGTCAGGAAGAGGTGGAATCCACATGAAAAAAAAGGGTAAAAGCATCTTTGCAAAAAATCTGACCAACCTTGGTGAGGAAATCTCTAAACAAGGAATGCTGCAGGAGGGACATGATAATCCACAATCAGGTGCAAAGGTGATGGACTCTACTGGTAAGCAAATGGTACAGTGTGATATGGGACAGAAAGAACCTGGAAAATAGCAAAATGACAGCAGTGGTCCATCCCCAGGTCTATATGCATAGATAATGAAGTGTCTACAGAACAGCACTATGGGGGAAAATCTCATATGTTTATTTGGTATACATTTAGAGATGCCTCTCTGAAGTACCTGTACACTAATGCACACAATATAAGGAACAACAGGACAAATTTGAGGTCCACGTGCAGTCACTGGTCTGCTATCTTCTTGGGTCACAGAGATGTGGAATAGTTCACATAACTGGAGTGCTGCTGTGGTTGGATACAGGCTCATTAGGAAGGACAGCAAAGAGTGAAAGTTTCCTGTTGTGTGGGAAAGCAGTGGGAATGCAAAAAGCTCTGACTGAAGTTGCATGAACCTGTAAGGACCTTATGTGTTAAGGTTAGAGGTGAGACCAGTATGGGTGTCATTGTGACAGGTGTCAGTACAGAAGGCCTAAACAGGAAAGTTAGGCCTTCTTCCAGCTAATGAGAGAAGCCACATGGTTACAGGCTGTGGCTGTTGTAGGGGACTTCAACCACCCCAGTATCTGCTGTAGGGACAAATGAGCAACACACAAGCAACCCAGGAGGTTGCCGGAGTACGTTTATGATAACATCTTGACATAGGCGATTGAGGAGCTGGCAGAGACGTGAGGATGGGATGTCCTGCTGGATCTCATACCTGCAAACAAAGAACAAGGACACGAAGGCCAAGGCAGCCTTGGCTGAAGGAATCATGAGACGGATGGTGGAGTCCAGTATCCCAAGAAGAAAGGGCAAGACAAATAACTGTATCACAACCCTGTACATAATGAGAGCAGACTTGGGCCTTTTTAGGGGCCAAGGACTTTGAAGAATTCCACAGGAAACTATGACAGAGAGAACAGAGGTCCAGGAGAGCTGAATCATTCAAGCTCAATTACCTCCTCCAAATGTCTGAACCCAACAAAAAGGGAGTATAGATGGCAGGAGATCCTCAGAGGTGAATAAGAAACTCCAGACAAATGTCAAATATAGAAAGTAAGTATACCAAAGGAATACATTGCTAAGATTACAGGAATTAGAATTGAATTAGGACAGCCAAAACCTACCTGGAGCTGAATCTGAGATGGGATATGTATGGCAAAGTCAGATGCTTCTACAGGCACATTAGCAGAAAAAGAAAGACTAGGGAATATGTGGACCAGCTGTTGAAGGTGACAGGGGACCTGGTGATAAACGATGTGGAAAACACTCAAAAAAAAAAAAAAAAAAAAAGGTTACTCCTGTCTTCAAGAATGGCAAGAAGGAAGACTAGGGAAACTACCTGCCAGTCAGCTTCACCTTAATCCCTGGAAAGGTGATGAAACATATCTTCCTAAAAAGCATTTCAAAATATGTTCAGGACAAGAAGGTACTTGGGAGTAGTCAATACAAATTTACAAATGGCAAATCATGCCTAGCCAACCTGGCAGCTCTCAGTGACAAAATTACTATCCGAATGGATAATGTAAGAACAGATGATATTGTTTGTCTTGACTTTAGCAAAGCTTTTGACAAATCTTCCATATAAACCTTACAGTAACACTGATGAAAAATGGACTAGATAAGTGGACAGTGAGGTGGACTGAAAAGAAGGTGAACCACCAGGCTCAAAAGGATGTGATCAGCAGCAAAAAAAAAATCCAATCCAATCATTAGTGATCTAACCTAGGAGTCAATACTGTTTCATTTCTTCATTAATGACCTGATGGGACCAAGTGCACCCTCAGCAAATTTGCAGGATTGTTTGCTAGAAAGATCTGATGGTTGTGATGTCATTCAGAAGGATCTTGATGAGCTGCAGAAATTAGCAGAAATGAATTTCATGAAGTTCAACATTGTGCATTGCAGGCAGGTCAAGGGAGATAATCTCTGCCCTCTACTCAGCCCTGGTGAGACACATCTGGTGTTCTGGGTTCAGTTCTGGGCTCCCCAGTACAGGAGAGACATAGATATGATGGAACTAGTGCAGCAAAGGGTAGCAGATATGATTAAGGGACTGAAGAATCTGACACATAAGGAGAGGCTGAAAGAGTTGGGACTATTCAGCCTGAGGAAAAGGAGAGTCAAGTGGGACCTTATCCATGTATACGGATACCTGCTGAATGGGAGAAAAGAAGATGGGGGAAGACTCTTCTCACTGGTGCTTACTGGCAAGACAAAAACGAATAAGTACAAATTAAAGGACAGGAAATTCTATTTGCTCATAAGAAAATTCTTATATGTATTTTTATTTTTATTTTTATTTTTTACTGTGTGGGTGGCTAAGACCAGAACAGCTTGCACAGAGATGTTATGGAATGTCCATCCTTGAAGATATATAAAAACCAACTGGGCATGTCCTTGCTTGAGTGGGGAGGTGAGAGGGCACGGTGAGGCAGGAGGGTGAGGGGGACACACACAACTCCAGAGATCCCTGGATTTCAACCATCTTGTGATTTGTGACTCTGTGTGGGTTATGTTACATTTTACCCACCATATTGACCTTCTCCTTATTGTTTAATTCTGTTTTGAAAAAAATACTCACACAAATCACTATTCTACTTGATTTGAAGTAGAATATTTCATACCTTTTCACAGACATGCAAGATTTCTTCATATTAATATTATTTTTATTGTTTAGATAGCTGCTTTATTTTATCATTACCTAATTTGGAGGAAAGCTTATATGTTGATTTATTCTGTTCTTTTGTTTTGAGTTCTGGTACTTTTTAGCATTTTCTAATTGCTTGAAGGACTTAGGAGGCCATGGAAAATGAATTGCCAAATTCTAACATGGTCCTTTTCTTATCAATGAAATTTTTTCTCATTTAACTTTTTTCTTTTTTTTTTTTTTTAATTTGATCCTTAGTCCTTAATTATGTATGTCACAGATATGTTACATTGCCTATGTACAAGTACTGAAGGGGTGTAATTACCAAAACACATGGAATTAAGTCATTAAGTCCTCAGAAAGGACAAAAATGTGGAACTAGGGGCACTAAATTAATGAAAATGAATTAGAAAGAAACATTCTCAAATGTATGATTTTTTAAATTGTATTGACTCAAAGAATTAAGTGGAAGCTGAATCACTTGAGTGATTTCAAACTATGCTATGTAATACAACATATCAAAAAATAGGGTTTGAGAAGGTGTCTAGACTATGTTGGATAATTTTTGTCAAACTATAAAATGGACATTAATGGAAATTTTTGCTACCACTTATGAACTATAAAATCATTAAGGTTGGAAAAGGCCTCCAAGATCATCTGGTCCAACCATCCCCCTACGAGCATTACCCACTAATCTATGCCCCTAAGCACCATATTCAACCTTTTCTTAAATACCCTAGGGATGGTGGCTCCACAACCTCCCTGGACAACCTGTTCCAATGCCTAACGACTCTTTCTGAGAATTAGTTTCTACTAATTTCTAATCTGACTCTGCCTATAATGCCACAATATTATAGTTAAGTTCTGCACACGTTGTTTATCAAAAGGGTAGAGCCAGTGTTAGGAAACAATTTCCATCTCAACAATTTATAACTTCTACAAATCTACAGACATATAAATTATAGGTTCACAGGACACTTCTGTTGTTTCAGAGGGTATTGTGCTATGTCAGGATCAAAAGGATCTGCAATTTTTAAAGGCTTTATTTAAACGGTGAAATATTACTTTCCTTCCTATGTATTTGTCTGTATTTAATAAGAGAGCTATAAATACTGGTCCAATTGTTAAGCAGTTGCAGAGATTACAGATATCTGTTAGATAAATAATAACTGAAGGTTTCCTTCTAAATGGTACTACAAGTTAATGGTAGCAATAGTGTAGAGATTATATAACTTTTTATTGAAGTGTTTTATATCAGTGCTATATCTATAAAAAAAATCATAACTTTTGGAATCCTTTGAGAGATCCAGAAAACATATACTTTGATTTTAAATATTCAGAGAAAAAGTGAGTTCTTAAGTTCATGCTGTTTTACATCCTGCAGATTCAGCTGTCTACACTGAAATGGCTCTGTGACTCTCATGCACAGGCGTCTTTTACATGCAGTCATTTGGTTCAGATGTTAGCTGCATTGTAATGTTTCATTTGCCTTGGCAGAACTCTGACACATAACTAGGAAATTGTATTGTTTGCAGATGTTGTTCAAAAGATTCAGTGCCATTTTTTTTTTGAGGGACCACATCTTTCCATTCTGTAAGGGAATCTGTATAACTGTAATTAAAATCTGAAACATGCTTTGGGGCAATAGTGCCCCATTGGTCCTCTCTTTGTTTTGAATTTCAAATGGCTGTGAAAACACTGTTATTGTCACCTCCTCTAGCTTTTACAGGATAAGATAATCTATTTATTTATTTGTTTGTTTGTTTGTTTTTAATGGAGGAGAAAAAAAAAACAGTGACTTGATACCAAATTTCAATTTAAAGAACAAGCTGTCAGCTACTACTGATAACATCAGAGAAGGCTAATCCTAAAACATAGCATAATAATCCATCTATAAAACATTTTAAAACAATACCAAGGGAACATTCTCAATACTCACCCAAGCCTTTTTGTGATTTCTCTTCAGGTCAAAAAAACCTACAATATTGAAGCAGTGAGTAGCAGGAAGTACAACACAACAGATATCTATAGCAAGAAAGGGAATGCCACAGCATATGGCTCATACGTCACAGGACACTTTGGCAGTATGTTTGTACACCCTCTCATCTAGCCTAAGAACACTGTTACATGTTACTACCACCCCTGCATTTTGATTCCATATGACACAGCTCTTAACTGTGTTTGATTATTAGAAGTCCCACAAAAGTGTGGCTATTCTTTTATATATTTTTTATTTGTAACAGAACACTGTTGATCTCAGTCAGGTCAGACACCCTGTCAGGGTCCAATCTTGATGCATCAATGACAACATGTATCACAGCAGTCAAAAGTTCACAGCATATAATAAAAATTGAACTGAAGTCAAGCATGCTATCCTCTTGTGGCCTGAGTGGGACTGTAGGCAACCAGTGATTTGTAGGCACCATTACTTCCCAGATGTTCACTGTATCTAGCCCTTGGCAGGGTGTCAAGGACAAAGAATAATCAGTCTTTAGATATCACTTTTGAAATGTTATGCCCCACGCTTCCTTCAGGTGACTCATTCTTTCCGTGTTGTCAAGAACCACTGATGAAAGCTGACTACTTTCAAAAGCCTCTGACAAGTGAAGCATTCCTGATACATGGAGAAAATGATATTGTGCAGTCAGTACTCACAGAACATACCGTGAGTGATGGATGAGTTACTGCTTTGCCAACATTGTGGTCAACTTCTCTTCCAAACTCAGGACAGAGCCACAGAACAGCTAAAGCGATCTTGGGCCCAGGAGGAAAACACTGGGAATCGACTTGAGGAGTTTTTAAAGTGATTTCAGGGTTCCCATAAATCTAGGTGCTATCTTATGGATGGCGACAATATCCTATCCTATCCTTACAGCAAATCCGTGCATTTAAAATAGGGTAGACACACTGCAGGAGCATGAAAATGACGTGAAAATCGATTGCACTAATGCAGGGCAGTGCTCACGTGGCTATTAAGAAGGCATTTCTGGTTTAATGTGTTTTTTAATCCTTTATATAAATAATGTATGCGGTGTAATAAAATATTACTAACAAATAGGGATTTAAGATTTTATATATATATATAACAATGGCTATCTTACTCTTTGCAGAAATTATGAGTCAAAAATCTAATTATATTGTTCAGAATACATAAACCCAAATGCAAACTCAGAGGAAGCTAAATTTTCTGAAGTTAGAAGGTTTAAATTTCACACTTCTTTATTTATTTATTTATTTATATATATATATATATATATATATATGTTTTTCCCCTTAATAATGTGTATTTGTTCTTGAACATTTCTAAGCTGAGAATGGCCTTCTAGTGTATGGTATATTTTTGCTATCCAGTGTGAAGCTTTTTCCATTATTTATTTATTTTCCTTCCTGAATCTAGCTTGTAAATGTCTCTCTTGATAATTTTATGTTATGCTGCTCATGGTGTTCAGGACTAAAATATGAACAGAGTTAAGTATGATCAGATGTGAACAAGGCATGGAGATGCTTAAGGTAGGCTTTAGGGATCCTAAAACCCTGCACATAAACCCTCTATGGGTACCTCAGTTTTCAAATAAATATTCTTTGGGAGCTTAAAAAATACATGCCCAATAGTGCTTATTTAAAAAGAAAGGGTTTAGGAGCATGCTGCTTGTTTGTGAGCAGCCACCTTGGGAGTCAATCCTACAGGCATCTTCAAGGTTTTGTCTAACACATACTAGTACCACTGAATTTATTCAAAAACATGTACAGAGAAAACAATAGCACTGCTTATGTTAGCCTAATGGTCAAATAATTCAGCCCAGAAATATAGGATTTAAAATATCTTTTGCCTCCAAGGGTTTGAACCACATCTCACCAACTTCACTAAGCTGTAGGCTTTCCCTTTTGAAATAGGACACTGTTCTGGCAGGAAAGCAAGGCGAGAGAAAAAGCATGCAAAAGGCAGCACTGTTCTGCTGCTCAGAGGTGAATGCATTCACCTGGAATGAGATAGAATAGAGCTGCATGTGCTTTCCTGCTCTTTTTGCTATGTTCATTTTAAAATGAATACAAATTTGTTTTGAATATACAATTGAATATACAATGTGGAACATTCAGGCCAGAATGATGTGGATAAAGTCATACACAACATTTGCTAATCCAACTGGACAGAGGACCTCAGGTCAAACCTCCTTTGCAGACATGCCCTTTGACAGCTTGGACTGCTATCCTGGCAATCCAGTGACTGTTCCTAGGCTTCACTGTGCCAGGATGCATGACAAAACATACAGTTCTGGATACTGTGTATTTCTGAAGAACTGTCTTTACTTACTCCCCATCTGTAAAATGTTCTTTACCCCACCCCCCACTATGACTATGTTGTCTATTTAGATTAATACTTAACTACGTACTTCATATATACCTCCTAGCAACAGTGGCCTGAAGAGACGGTTAGGTTTGATTCTTCTGTCATGCAAATAAGCAAAGACCTTTTATTTCCCTTTTTCTCTATATGTATATAATTTATAGATAGGTTTTCTTCTTTTCCAAAAGTCACTTTTTTTTTCTTTTTTTTTATTTTTCTTTTCCCATGTGCAGGGAGACTAACAAGCTGTGGGAAGTCCTGGAGAAAGCAAATATATATATGAATGCATCTGAGCATCCTTTAAACTAGGTGAGGTAACATCCAAGAAACAAACTGTTTTCTCCTGGGACACCTGATCAGTAAATAAACATGTGAGCTGTTGTTGTTGCTTTAATGTAGTTGCACAGTATATGTTTGCAAATGCAGGTCTAAACCATATGTCAACATTTGCCTTAATATACTCATGGAGGCTACCTACAAAGGAATCAGTCAAATAACTTCAAAACATCTATAAATACATACACCTCCCCTTACATTACACACAGTTATATGCACAGTGGTTGTCTGTTGCACTGGGCTTAATTTACTTATCTTGCCTTTTGCAAGCTAAACATAATTTTGTACAGTATTTAAAGTTTATTCTTCCAGTATTTTTTGATATTCTAAATTACTTTGTATGCCACCATTTAATTTACTGCTAATATTTTAAAGAGTTGAGTAAGGATCATGGTAGCCTTGTTTCCAAAAGACTTCTGTAACAAACTTCAACGATAGCTCAGTTTAACAGGAAGTTAGAGTTGCAGTTCATTACAGGAGAGTGATCTCCTTCTATATTGAATTACTGCCAGGAAATATTTACAGGCTACAGTCATAGACTTTACCCTTCAATCAATGGTGGTCTAAGGGAACACTTCCTTAAGTTTGTTAATGCGTTCTGCCAGCCTGACAAGTGGGTGTAAGATAATTCTGCCAACTTCAGTATCTTCCTGAGTGCTGCTTTGAGGCCAACAAAACATCGAAGTATTTTTTTGTGAATAAACAACTCATCAAAACATATGAGAACAGAAGGTTTCAAACATAGTAAAGCAACTGGCATGTTAGAGTTAATGAGAAGCACAATGATACTTTATTCAAACCTCCTAGACCAAGGGTCATCTGCATAATAACATAACATCTCTTACAGCCTCCTTATAACTCTATAGAAATATGTATTAATAACTCTCATTTTCCTGTATCTTTAAACAAAATTGGAATATTTCAATAAATGTGAATAAAATGGAGGGGAAAAAATGTCGTTAATAGAATATGCTTTTACATTCTGTTCTATCTGTCATTGCTGCCCTCCATGTGTTTTTTTTTTTTTCTTGATTGTTTTTTGTTGTTCTAACCTCTTTTCATTATTTTGCATGTCACAGTTATTGACTCTGCTGAAGAATCCTACTTACAAAATAAGGGACCAGAGCTCTAGTTAAGTAGTACTGTTGGAAAAAAAGAACAAAAGTGCATACTTGTCTATTTCTTATTTTATTTACACATCATGGCTTTTTGTAAGGCATAAAGTGCCTTGGACTTCAGCAATTGTTTCCTGTATTATTCTCCGTATCTTGCAAATAAACAAGAAAAATAATATTAATTAATTAATTAAACAAATGAATGAACAAACAAACTTTATGTGCCTGCCTGTTTCTTTACCTGTGCTGGCTAGTGGGTGGAGCTCCAACTGAGTGGCAGAGGAGGATGTGCAAGTGGTCAAAAGTGCTCACATCTGCCAGTAGTAAATTACTATTCCCCCAGTCTCCAGTCACTACACTGACTGAGCAAAAGGAAAACAATGAGCCACAGCTATTTCCTGGAGATGTCCATGGAGATATAGATGCTATGCAAGCTTCTTTATGGGTTGTCTGTATGAGACAAACTCTAATTCATATTGCCACAGGAAGTTTTAGGCAGACGCAGGTTATGGTGAAGGTACAATGTGCACCATAACAGAGAATCCATTGGTTCCATGCATCATTACAGTAATCTGAGAGTAAGATGTCTGGAACAGTTGGGTAAAATTTAGTATAAATGTTGCAGCAATACTTGCTCAGAGCCTCACAGAATATGTTATTATTCTTACTATTACTGCAACAAACAATTTGTTAAGTGGGAAATGTAGCAATGTACACTTGGGAAGTTTCTACTTATCCAGAGTAAGGCACCCTGATATTATAAGGTAAACCTTTGGATTACTTAATCAATAACAAATTGTATAGAAGAATTTTGCCTTTTAAAATGGTACATTAAATCCTGCTAGATAACTAAAATACACATCACAGATGGTTAAGTATATAAGTATATAAAAAAAAAAAAAAATAATAATGGGCATCTTTCAGCTAGGATTTATTTAAACAGAGTAACTTAGAGATCCTCAGAAATGAAGAAAAACAAACAAAAAGCAACTAAACAAAAACAACAAGCAAACAAAAACAGTTTAAACAGCAAAGGTCTAAGACATTAGGAGAAATCATACTAGTTTAGGCAGAAAAAAATCACAAATTACTTTTAATATTTGTAGACAGAATTCACTTTAAAAAATTAAACATTTCTTCTTCTTAATCCAATATATTAAAAAGCATTTATTTAGTGTAAAAAAATAAAGTCTTTATTGTTTCTGTCTACTTGGCATAACAATTTTTCTACCACACGCATTAAATGAGAAAAGCAATTGTACTATTTCTAGTACACATAGCATCACTGATCAACATATTGCCCCAAGCCAATACCCTGGAATCTGAGCTAGCTTGTGCTTTCTGCTCTGAAAGCCCTTCCATCATGTCTGTCGTTACCTAGGCAAGTAAAACTACAGTTTAAGAACATCGTTGTTGTTGTTGTTGTTGTTGTTTTGTTTGTTTGTTTGTTTTTCAATAGTTACTTTTGAAGACCAGGTGAAAGACTGCTCCAATGCATGCATTTCAATGTCAAATAGTATCATTGGCACAATATTGACAACTCCTGGTCCTGGGAAAGCAGGCTCTTCATAAGATGGAAACCTAGATTTTGAGTAAACAGAGTGGGGAATTGTAATTGCTCCTAAGGACCCGAAAAAGGGAAATTCTCTTTACGTATATTACATGTTCACAGCAAAAAAGACCTAACCAGTCTGTTTTTAGGGAACATTTTATATTTTCTCTAAAATAAAATAAATGAATGTTCCAGGGGCAAGATCCTGACTCCTAATTTTGCCTGTGGCCTCCCTGCCATACCGGTTACCACACCAGTAGACAAGAAACAGGCACTACCTGCCTGTCAGATACATCATTGGATCTGAAAAGATTTGTAGTCCTAATCAAATTTAACATTTCTAGATTCTGTGGTGCGCTTGGGTTGAGTTTAAGTGATTCTCCACCTAATTTGGATGTTAATGAGCTGTAGATGGAAGTGGGTGATTCTCAACTTGTACTGACTGCTACAGTTGAGCACAAAAGGAGATGCAGGCTATATAGGGAGTTGTATCATGATAGAAATCTACAGAAAGGTGCAAGGCTATAAGGAGGCAAATGTGCTTGTTCTCTTCTTGACCTGTAAGGATTCGTAAAGCAAGTCTTTTTATTAGTATTATTTTGTTTGTTTGCTTGTTAGGGGCCCATGCTTGGGGGATGGTGGGGGGTTATTAAGCTGTTTCCAACCCTACTTTATTAAATTTGTTTCATATGTTAACATACTTCATATGTTAACATATTTCATATGTTAACAACACCTTTTCATATGTTAACAACATGGTGGCAAAACACTAACAAATGTCTCTGAGAAAACTGTCTTTGTTAGAAACGTTGAAACAAAATATTTTATCTGTAAGACTAGTTTTCCTTTATATTGGACTTCATGGAAGGAAATTCTCTATGTAATCATGAATCAGAACTGGTTGGGAAAAGGAACAACATTATTTCATCTACTCATGTAGTCCCTATATAAATAAGATCATACATACATAGTCAAATGACAGCATAGTCTTTCTTTTTTTGGACTCTTGTAGACTCTGAGGACAGTAATGCCTTGTTGCTTTACCATGACAGTGGTGAATAGGCAGTGGGTGGAGTTCCTGCTTCTTCCCAGGGCCCTCTGGGTCCTAGAGGGTTTAATCGTCATGAAATCAGTCCTCAGTTATTTCACAACAGTAAGTAAACACATTTTTCCCCTTTCTCTTTTAAGGATTTTGTGCTGTTAATTCCTCAGTACCTAATAGGAATAACACTGAGCAGTTTCGCAACACCACTGAGGATTTCATATTGTATAAGGCTCTCAGGAAAAAAAAAAAAAGAAAAAAAAAAAAAAAGCAGGGAGGGAAGGAGAGAAGAGGAGGGGAGATTAAAGGAAAAATAAAATGTGTTTATTGGCAGTGTTGGTGGTATTTTTATATTTCTTGTATTTAGCCAGAATTAAAACCAAACACAATTTTAATTTACACACTTACCACAGTATGTCTTGTTTAATTACCATCCTATTGTAAACCACATACCTGCATATTTTATTTGTTCATTTCAATAGAATGAAGGAAGACAATGTCACAGAAGAGTATGAAGTAACAAATTTGTTATGATGTCCAAGCATTTCCTAAAGTACCTACTTATCTATGTCATGGGTAATTCAGAGTTCAAATTCTCCTGCCCTTTTCTGTGATTATAAGTACAAAAGGGTCAGATTTACAAAAGTAATTAAGGACTTTAAATTTTGTGTAGATGCTTTGTAGGATTTTTTGAAAGTGACTTGCTAACCTACTCTTACTGAAATTAATGTCATTGAAACCAATAAAAATTAAGTGCAGTGACATTTCTGAGAAGAAAAAGAAAACAAGATACCCAGGTACCTGCATATTTAAGCACTGAAATACTTCACCTTTCTTAGACACGTCTGAAAATCTTACAAAGAAGCCAGGTCATCTACATATTTTTGAAAATGTTAATATAGGTCAGCCTACCAGTGAGCAAATGGTAGCAGCCTTACTGGTACCATGTTCACGATCTCAGAGAAAATTGTCAAAAGCGTTATTTATTGTTTTAATAATTCTGAAAGTTAATCATAAGAGATTACAGAGTATTTGGTAAATTGGGGGTCTCCCATGGCAGATGTTAATATCATTTATTCCTCAGAGAAAGATCTCTTTTTGAAAACTTCAGAGGCTTAAATTTAAATCACTGTACATATCTACCTTTCCAGCCTTCTCCTTGCCAAGTATTATCTACTTTCTACCCACTGCTGTTCCCTCAATACCGTTTTCTGCTTGCATGTTCCAGTAACACCAATTGTTTTTCAGTCCAGGTGTCTTATGCAGACATTGAAGCCATGGAAGTAAGGCTGCACCATGCAATGTACAGAATCTTTGGATTCTCAGGGACTATCATACTTTTCTTAATGCATGGTGCAATGGAACAGTAAAGTTACTGCACCGTGAAAGCATAGCTAAAATCATGTGAAAAAAATTCAGTCCCAGAGGAAACTGTAAAGGCCTTCAGAATCTTAACTTTCCCTCAGAACTATTCTTCTGATCATCAAACCTTGTCTGTAACAATGGGTATCCACCCACTGGTATACAGATGAGCAGAAGAAACTGGAATTGCTGGCCACCTCTCAGTATCAAACCTTTTCATCACTAACTGAGCTTTTCATTCACCATTTTCCATTAGTCAGCAATCTTTGTTTTTGTTCTCAAGAATACAGTGTACAGTTAGAAAATCATATGATAGGATCATAAACCTCCAGGATGAAAAGGCAGTTCATCTTGTGCAATGAAGGATTGTTCTCTCTCCACACAAGGGAACAATCCCTCATTTCACAAGTGTGCAGGAGAGTTCTATGTAATCTTGTCTGAAGTGATTCAAACATACTTACTTCTGTTTAGAGCTTGAATTGAAAGAAGATGGGGAGAAGTATTTAGCATTTTTATTTTGTTCTTTGTGCTTAATTGTAGATGATTTAATAAGAGACTTTTATACACATAGTGAAAAATAAGAATCTCTAATCCCACCACCACCACCCTGTTGACACCTAGTTATTTATCTGTTTTTACTTGTTTCTTTCTTTACTTTTTTTAAAGATTTTGGGGCTTATTTTGGATTTTGTTTACTCCAATGCACAGCAAATGCATGATTCTAATGTTAACGGATTCAAATTTGTTTACATTATATTTTTTCTTGTGTATACTGGTAAAATCTATTGAGACCTTTGGTCATCAGACAAAAAATCACTATTGTTGTCAGTTGTCTCTGACAACTTTATTATACATCACCAAAGTCATCTTGCTCCATCTGTTCTACCTTTTTCTTGGATTCTTTTGGCAATTTGCTAAACTCGTTTTGTCCTTTGGTGTCAGTGTATCTGACTCAGAACAGAGCTGCAGAAGCTACACAGGACTCGCTTTAATTATTTATACCCTGAGTTTAGTTTGACTTTCTATGCAAAATACAGGCCTTGATGATCCTCTTTTCTTTACTGAAGTTATTGAGAGAGAAAGTTTGGAAATATTTTTCCCATTGCTTTCATCTCTGAGTAATATTGGGGATTTATGCATCAATATGCTGCATCATATTTATGCCCTTGGGTAGCTGTGTCAACGCTGGACATGAGCAGTCATGGTGATCCTGGAGGAACTAAGTGACAAAGCTAGCAAAATTTACAGTCTGATAGCAGTAAGTGTATAGGAGCTGGTGGTACCTGTCATTCCAGTAGCATATCATTTCTGGAATTCACATGTAAAGTACAATTAACCAACAACATCAAAAATTAGGAAGTTGTTAACGAGAAATACTCTGCAAGGCAACAGGCCTTGGAGTGAATAAAATTATTAGCATAGGAAACAACACAAAATCTTTACCAAATAAAACAAATACAACATTCGGAACAGGAAAATAAGTTTATTTTATTATTGTAAACTTAAAGGTGATCTAGAAATCATCTATAGTCTTTTGAACACGGTAATTAGAGCTTTGACCCCAAATTATCAACCCACTTGCTTCAAAATATGTCTATTTCTTTTTACTTTTGTTGGCTGACTCCCTAATGTACACCAAAGTAACTTAAGTGAAAATCTCCAAATAGCATTCCAATGTTCCTTCCCCATTATGCTAATATAGCTTTATTGCTGAATCTGCTAGTTGGTTGCTGTTATTTTTACTGAGGTTGTATGTCCTGTTTACTACTCATGAAATCAAATGGCTCTGTCACTTCTGACTAAACAGGAATATCACCTACAATCATTTCTTCATGCTGAACTGTTTAGGAAAACATCGTTTTAAAATGGCAGAGTCATGCAGGTGTTAATTTGTTATTTTTTTTCTGGGATATTTCCCTGCTCAGTCAGATTTTTTTCTAACCTGTTTTTACCTTCAGAAATAAACAATCTTTTACAAAACTAAAGAAACATTTGCCCTTCAACAAGTCTATTTCTATTAATTGCTATTCTTTCCTGACCAGTCGGAGAAAAGTTCAGGAATCAGAATTTGAGCTCTTTTGTATATCATCATTATTCATTTGTGGGAATATATCATCATGCTTAAACTATACAGTGTGTGGGGCTTAATTTTCTGAGAATAATTGGATAGAGTAGAACCAAACACTTCATCATTAACATTCACTGCCAGAGCTCTGGGAAGATACACAGCAAAGAAAACAAAAACATGAGGGTGATAGACAAAGACAGAGTTGTGAAGGGAGGAAAGATTGTTTATTTTCTTTGGTTATCATATATCAGATGCTTTTTTTCAGTGCATCCTAATTAAAGCAAGTGGTCTTACTTTATACCTGAAAAGACTGTCATATAACCATCTAAATTTATATCTGAAAAGGTTTTATCATTTTTCAGCATACGACAATAATGACCTTTCACATGTGTGTATATGTATGTTTTGAGGACTGGCATGAGAAAATAAAATTTCTAAAGACAAACCAGTTTCCATCACTAAGACTAGCTCCTCAGCTCATTTATGATAGCAGAACTCCATTGTCTGCTGTCCCGTATGCATTGAGAAGGGGAATTGTAAATATGAATGAGGGATTAGCTGTAGTGCCAAGATAGCTTGAAAGATAGGATAAAAAAGAAAAACAAAACAGATCTGTCCTATGAAAAAGGACAGAAATCTAGGGTAAGAGAGACACATGTTGTTTCCTCATTTTTAATAGCTTTTTCTGCAGCAGGGAATAATATGGCCAACATTTAGCCATGTTAGAGAATAATAGATATAACATTAAAATATCTGGAATTTTACGTATATAAAAAGGAAAGCACATCCTACAGTGAAGTATTCCAACTTGATTAGACAAATGAAAACTACCCATTAAATATTTAAATCATAGTAATGTTTCCTGTACAGAGCTGTCATATTGGCTGTCAAGAACTGAACCCTTAACTTGGGGCTGAGCATGGTCCAGTGAAGTTGGAGGCTCCCATGGACCTTTGCAGTCAGGCTGAATGGAAAGTTCTTATGTGGAATGTTTTGCCTTCAGAATCAGAATGTTTTGCCTTCTCTCTCTAATCAACTTCAGTCTGCAGCTTTCAGGGAGCACTGAGGGACAGTTGCTCCTCCAGGAAAGTGAAATGAGAACAGGGGAGATAAGAAGGCAGGCAGAAACAGTGACCTGACTATAAGGAGCCAAGATGTCAAGTGGCAAGTCACAGATACATGGGAGTGGTTGAGGTTAGAAGGGACCTCTAGAGGTCATCTGGTCCACCTCCCCTGCTGAGGCAGGACCACCTAGAGCAGGTTGCCTAGGTCCATTTCCAGACAGCTTTTGAACATCTCCAAGGATGGAGACTCCACAAACTCCATGGGCAAACTGGGACAGTGATTTTAAGGTAAGAATTGCTCCAGTCAAGGCAGAGATCAGGACCAGAAACAGTGGTCAGTATGATCACACAGCACGGCTACCACAACACAGTAATTCTGAGCTTGCCACAGAAAGCCATGCTGGTGGGTCTATATCTACATCTGGGTCTGGATCAAGGAGTTACAAGCTTGAGCGCAGACCTAGATGCAAATCAGCTGCAGGGTAACACAAGTGGGATGCTGGTGTTATGGAAAGAGCTTAAAAGCAGCTCCATGGGACAGGGGATGCAAGACCTTATTTTTAACTTGTTTGTTTGTTTGTTTGTTTGTTTGTGACAGCTCTTATCAGCAACAAAGCAACAAAGCTCACATTGGACTCAGCCAACTAAACTCTTTGTCTCAGTCAACTAATCTGATAGAAGGTGGATGCAGTCCAGGCCCTGACAATACCCATAAAGCATTGCTAATTACCACCCACTACTAATCTGTGTAGTCTATGAAAAAATTTATTAATCTTCTCATGGAGTTTGTGAATCACAGCTGTGGGTGCCATGGGTTTTGTGTATCCTGCCCTGACCACACAAGTGCACAACCCAGCTTGGAAGAAAGACCAAGAACAATTATCAACAAAGCTGATTTTACAGTGAAGCAATTGGGTACTGCATGGCCACAGGACATGGCAGCACCATGCTAAGCTGCTCTAAATAGGTTATTTGCAAGTGGAAGTCAGCAGTTCTAGATGTTAAATTTTACAGCTGTAGAGGAGAGATCCATCACATTTGGTCACACACAACTGGTGTGTTATATCGCCACTGTTTTCATCAAAAAAAAAAACAAAAGACAGCATTGTATGAGTCTCCATGAAGAAAATTAGCTCTATCATAGCCAAAAATGTGACAGTCATGCAGTCTGCCTGCACAATTCAGCAAAATGTCAATGTTGTATCATTTTATGACCTGGACATGCACCAGCTTCCTCACAGTGTTTTGTTTATTTATTTTTTTTTCTCACTAAACACGAACACTCCCACATGAGCTTGTTACAACATACCCTAATACATAAACCTGCATACATGCTTAGGAATCCAGCTTTCCATCTGGAGCTAAGACACACAAAAATCATCTGAAAATTGTATCCTGACTCTGGAAGAAATTACTCCCATCCTCAGCTTCAGTCACTGGTTGTCCTACAAAGATCAGCTCTGCCACATTTCACTTAAAATATTTATATTATAATTAATAATAATAAAAAAGAGATATTTTTATTATCTTTGCACAGCTTGTGATGAACTAGAGACTAGAGGTTTTCTTGTCTTCACAAGAGTTACTCTTGCTCATAGCCACTGCTGGCACAAGGGACCACAGTTCCTTCAACTTGAATCGACTTTTGTCTGCTGCAAGTGTTTCTTGCAGTGTTTTTCTTGCAAGTGTCTGGAGTGTTTATAAACTTACAGGACCTATGTTACTGTGCTATATGAAGAATAAAACCCTTTACTCCCAATACACAGAAAAAAACTACTACCTGTATAGTTCTTCATGGTGGTTGGCAGATGGTAAAATCTTCAAAATCTTTCCATACCAGTAAATTCTGTGTGTTGTCAAATACTGACAATTAAAAACAAACAAAAAAGAAAGGCTTTGAAAACAGAAAAGAAAATAGTACTATTATTTTTGTAGATGTTTTCATCTTGGAATGAATGAAAAACAAAAGACGCTTGAAAAATCAGATAACAAAGTTTCTATTGCACATGAGAGAGGAAGTGTTAATAACAAGACTCAGAGGCTTTGTCATCTGGTCAAATGTCCAGGAGAAAAGTGAAAGGGCAGAACACTGCCAAGATAAAAGACTATACCTGAGGTCAGAAAATACTGTGTGTTTGGGTTGGCTTTTTATTTTTTCTTTCTCTCTTTCTCTTTTTGAGCTACATTACAAAAACATGCAATGTTCCAAAGAGTGTATGAGTGGGTTGAGGTCTCCATTCATTTTGTTTGTTTATTTGTTTCTTGCCTCCAAGCAGGAACTTGCTGTGACTCCTGAGATGTGCATGTGCATTTTGAACCAGTACATACCTGTAAAATTCAACAAGGTGAAACCTGCTGAGTAAGACAAGGATACTGAATGAGACAATTCTACTCTCTGGGGTGATTTGCTCATTATAACACATCCCAAGATCATTTCAACATTTTTTTCTTGCTTTCATCAAAACTCTGTATTCAAACACTTTGAACTTCTGACTCAGGATGATGAACAGAAACTCTTATATGTAGTCCTCATTGACTTAGGGTTGAGAGGGAGCAGAAGAAAAGTTACACTAATTTGAATTAGATTGAGAAAAGTAAAACAGGGAACCAGTTTTCAAAGCTTTTTTTGAGATTAAAAAAAAATAAATAAATACATAAAAGCACACAATAATGAAAGCTGAAAAAGAGGAAAAAACTACACAGCTAAAATTCCTTTTGCATAGTATTTGAGGCTTTTGTCTTTTTTCCTAAAGAAACAAGATTAGTTTCTGTTATTTTTACGTGGAGAATCATATCTTTGTCTCTACTTTCTAACTTACTAGCTAATATCCAGCCAAATTCAACATAGGGTTTTAAGTCTCAAGGGTGCTCTTTAATTTTCTACAGTTTATATGAAAATAGGCAGATGGAAACAGAGGTTAAGTCCTCTCATTGAGACACATGTTGTTAGACACTGTACTAATCAGATGAGAATGGCATCAAATAGAAGAAAGACAGAAAGAAGGCCCCAGATATTGGTGGAGACCTGAAGGTAGGTGCCTTCAAAACAAGGAGAAACCAAGAAACTTGTGTGTTGGGACCTGTTCATTGTGCCAACCTCCTGCTTCCATTCTCTGGGTACTCAGCAAATCCCAACACTAACAAAGTCATAAATCAAGAAATAGAAGCCTTTGGCAGCATTAAGAATTTCAAACTCAGTTAGATTAGAAAGCTGTGCAATATTTTCCACTGTTGTCAATCTCTGCTGTAGAGGAAGACTCACTTTGTTATACCTGGATATCCCAGCTAAGAACCTAACAATAAGGGGTAAAAACAGTTCATGACATTCTTGCTTTTAATAAAATCTTTATTTTGAAGGATAATATTTACATGGGCATTAGCATTTTTTATTGTCTGGATTTTTATAATTGAATTACTGCCACATTGTCAGCTTTTCCAATTTTAATACAGCTTTCATAATTTTTGTTGCAACAGCTATTAAACACAAGCAATTGCACAACAAAATTAACACAGTTGTAATTTAAAATAATAAAGGAAGTGCTTAACTCTTGCAGCTTGGATAAAAGCTTGAAAATGGTACTTGAGATGAAAAAAAAAATTAAAAAGTATATGTGGATACACAGACAGAAACAAGAATAATTAAAATTGCATGATTTTTTTCTATAGGTACACAATTATACCAAATAAAATACACAGATGTCATTTAAAATCACATTATATGAACACAGTATTGTTATATTCTGGGGCTGCCTGATGATTTAGTATTGACAATATTTTTTATCAATATAAACACCATTTCCTTTGCTAAAATGCTCATCCAAAACTGCAGCTAGTTTAGATTAACCTCCTTTTATTGATTTACATCTAACAAGGATCCAGCCCCATATTTTAAAATGTTTGCTTCTAACTTAAGGCACTCACAGTAATATAAATTGATTACTCATAACTATACAACCAATTGACTCATTCAGTAAATTATATTAATCCACTATTTGTAGCCTGCCAATGAAGTTCATAAAGATCCTTCTCATAGTCCATTAATATTGACTCTCAGATTTAATGAGTTCATTACAATAACCATTACTGTATTATTAAAATGCAGAAGGAAATGTGAGCCTGTTTCATGCAAATAAAGAATGGTATAATTAATCAAATGATACTTTTATTATTAGCATTGTCATCGTCATCCAGTATTTAATAGTCCTAGTTTTTGCTTCAAGATAGCTTTGTGCTATGCACAGCACAAAGCCAAGGAGTATATAAGCAAGTTCAAATGAGACAGAAGAGTTTAAGAATACTCTGAGAATTTATAAGTAGTGAGGCAGGCATTTGTTTCAGCCCATCACAACATAACTAATCACAGAATCACAGAATGTTTTGGGTTGGAAGGGAACTTAAAGATCACATAGATCCATCCCCCCCCAGACACGGGTAGGGACACTTTACACTATACGAGGTTGCTCAAAGCCCCTTCCAACCTGGCCTGGAACACTTCCAGAGATGGGACATCCACAGCTTCTCTGGGTAACCTGTTCCAGTGCCTCACCACCCTCTGAGTAAAGATTTTTTTCCTTATATGTAATCTAAATCTACTCTGTTTTAGTTTAAAACTGTTATCCAATGTCCTGTCAATACTCTCCCTGACAAAGAATCCTGCTCCAGAGTTCTTGTAGGCTCTTTTGAAGTATGGGAAGGCTTCTCCCCAGAGACTTCTCTTCTCTAGGCTGAACAACCCCAACTCTCCCAGCCTGTCTTCAAAGGAGACATGCTGCAGCCTGATCATCCTCATGGCCCTCCTCCAGACTCACTCCAACAGGTCCATGTCCTTCTTGTGCTGGATGCCCCAGGGCTCCAGGTGGGGTGTCATGAGAATGGAGCAGAGGGGGAGAATCACCTCCCTCAACCTGCTGGCCATGCTTCTTTTCATGCAGCTCAGGATACAGTTGGCTTTCTGGGCTGCAAGTGCATATTGCCAGCTCATATTCAGTTTTTCATCAACCATACCCCCAAGTCCTTCTCCTCAGGGCAGCTCCAAATTCATTCTCCGCACAGCCTCTATTTGTGCTTGGGATTGCCCTGACCCAGGTCCAGGACCTTGCATTTGGCCTTGTTGAACCTTGTTGAACCCCATTTGTGACGTTTAGTCACAAACCTTGTAATTTTTCTTTTTGATCCCTTTAGTTCCGCAGTGGTTGTTTTAAAAGAAAACTACACTTTTCTCAGTTCCTTGAAAGAACAAAAATTAAAATGTTTAAATAGAAATTTTAGTTCTGTATGTTCTGAAGTTCAAGCAGTGTTTTTAGGCTCTGGCACCAAAACAAATCAGTATCCATGGCACTTAGGAGTCATAGAACATAAAAAAAAATTGTAGAGGGGAGGGATTTCAGGTCTCTGCCTCCTCAGCTTTCCACTTTGGATATCTCTGCAACTGAAGATGTATGCATGCCTGTTTGCGAAGCTACTTTGGGTTCTGTTGTCTCCTAGTACCTGGACAACTCATCCAGGTTTCTGGAGTATACTGCACCTATGTCTATACTCCAGCATTAAATACGTGTGAGAGATCTTCTCTGACCCTGGGGCTAATGGGCAAGGGACAGCCTGCAGCCGTATCAGATCATCCAGATGATAGTGACTATGGTGAGAATAGGGAATGGTCCTACCTCTATCTGAAGTCATGAAATATTTGTAGAAATGTTTTGGGAGAACGTTCTATGGCACAGACAATGACCACGTCAGGGACAGATAGTGGATAGCATGGTGGATAATTAACTTCTAATACTCATGAAATTCTTTGGTAGCATTTACTTCCCCACTATAGTTACTGTCTGTAAGGCTCAGGCACTCAAACCACAGCTTTCAAGTCCCTTACCAGTAAGTACTTAACATCTATGGCTGGATCAAATCATCACGTTTCTGTAATCACTAAAAATTATCTTTCCTTATTCTTCATGTGCCGTTTAAAATAATAAATTTAATAATAAATAAATAAATTTCATTTTGGGCAGTAAAACTGTCCTTACTTACTAACTTAATGCTTAAGCTATTTACATGGCTTATAAAGAAAGTGTCTGATCCTGTAGATCCAATTGTAAGGGGATATCCTGTAGAAAAGTTCCTTTGCTGCCAGCTAAATAGAGTACCACTTGATGAAATTGCATCTCCCTGTGCCAAAACTATGTTTAGCAAACAGTCTGTGAAAAAAACTCTGTCCTCTGAACCAGAAGGCTCACTAGGAGCTGGGGTAAGCCTTTCTTGCCTGGGAATCACTAATTGCCTACTTCCAGGAACAGTATTTTAGGGAGGCACTCATAAATACACAAGACAATTTTTTTACTGAGCGAACCCAAAACACAAAGTGGGTACCACTGCCTAGTTTCTCTACTTGTACAGGTAAAAATAAGCGGCTAAGAACAGATTGAGGCTGAAAGCTGATTAACTTTGTGACTTGAAAATAGTGACTACAGGCACCGTTTTGGCAAGACTTGAGGAAGGAATCTGTCATAGGACCCTCTGCAAGAGATGAATGGAAATTAAATGAATTATCGTATTTCTGCTGATATCGTAGGACAATGGTGATTTCTCTGAAGATCTGCCTCATGGCATATCAAAGACATTGAAAGCTTTTTGCAGCATTTATAAATTTGCTCAGTAGTCCAATAATTTCTTGGATTGTAAACTTCTTCAAAGGCAAACACATACGACAACAGTAACAAAGTAAACTGAGAAAAAAGAATCAGCCTTAATCTATTTTATTTTCTCTGCTTCAAGTGAAACCTAATGCTGTAAGATCTATACAATTTCCCACTGACAACTACGCAGATGAACTCCTGTACCTCTGCATGAAGCAGAACTGTTACCTACCAATTAACCTTCTGTGTCAGAATATTTCCTGCTATGTTCTTTTTTTGTTATTGTTGGTTGGTTGGTTGGTTTGATCTGTTTTGTTGTTGTTGTTTTTGTTGTTTTTTGATTTTAGAATGTTTTTTTAAAAGCAATCCCCATACTGTGAAAACTGAAACTTCTTTGTGCTTTCTGAGCCTGATCTGTAGTTACGATCTAAAATCATGCATGGAGGGTAAGATCCAAAATTATAGCAGCTTCTTTCCTCATTCCATGATTTCTTCAATAAAGCAACCTCAGCTTACATCACCTCTAGAAGTCCCAGTTTTACTTTGACTGCACAGTGGTATAGATAGCCCCTGGGTGTACTTCTGCACTCTTAATTGCAATTATGGTCAATTGGCCAGACAGCTCCTGCTCTTCCAGCATTGTGTCAGCCAGAAAGAAGGACTTGGTGGACCACCAAGATCTTTGTCATTCTTGTAACAAAGTAAATGGAGACATGACCCATTTTTTTATACTTCAGCATGCAGCTGATCTAAATATCCTTTAGGATGTGGACCTAGGAATGTCGTATGCTATGTCTGTTACATATCTCTCATACCATCATGTATATCCCTACCAAATTTAGACTCTACTCTTCCCTGTTAAAAAAAAAAAAAAAAAAAAAAAAAAAGTTATGAAATACTCCGCATTATTGAACCTATCTGAGTTTCAGTATAATTAATTTGTTCTGAACACTGATGAGACAAAGCACAAAATTTCTGCAACTGCCAGAAAACATACCATAGAAAAAGTCATTCAAGATAAAAGTTACTGACAAGGACAGAAACTGCTAACATCAGTCAAATGTCTTCCATATCTCATCTAGATGTATGATACTTTACTTATTCATTTATTTATTTATCTATCTATCTATTTATTTATCAAGCAGAATGTGGGAGAAAATGATGCCCTTCAGACTCATTCATTTCTTTGTTCTGTAGAGCCTGTTGGTAACAAGAGGGATGAAATATATAAATTTATCTGAGTATTTCATATGCACTTTGAGGCTGAGACCTCTTTCTATCAGAGACAAAAAAAAAAAAGAAAGTGTCCAGTTTTTACATACCCGGCCAGTTCCAACCAATTGCCACGTGCTCTGGTCATTGCAAAGCATAAGATCACATATTACTTGGAGTTTCTGACCCAGGCAGATATGCTTTCTCATTCCCTACATATCAGCCAGAGAGGGAAAAAACAAAAACAAAAAACACACTTCAGCGCTAGTTATAACAAGACAATTCAGTTTGTGTGTCAACAATTCCATTATGCCTTTTGGTGATGCCTTATTACCTCAAGTTAAAATACTAAATCAATTTAAAATGTGTTAGTTAATCTGCCTTTGTGATTTTTTTCTCTCTTCACATAATGGTTGTAGACCTTGTGACTAATAAAATGTAAAACTGGATATTGTTAAAAGTTATTTAGCAATACATGATGGATCTGATACAAGAACAAGAAAATTTTTCAGAGAACATACCAAATCCTCCGACCCAAACCATCATTCTCACAGGGATAGCTACAACCGCTTCAAAGAGAATACGAAATCAAATTAGGGATGGACATATTGGAATTGAGCAGCAAATATAAAATATGTGGGTAATCTTGGCATTATTTACTGTCCAGCATATGAGGAAAGATAGGAACTTTTTCTCTGTCTCAGTATGTTCTAAATGACTGTGTAGAATTCTCTGCCACTAAATTATGAATTATGTCAGATTTAATATTACTAGGATTCAAGAAGGAAAAATAACTTTTAAAATACTACTCTTAATTCCATATTATATCAAAGTCACATATCCTTTTAGTTACATTTCTTGGTGTATATCTGGAAAAAAAAAAAAATACAGTACTGATGTTTGCACAGGGTAACACTTTCACAGTAAAGTGGGAGAAAAAAGCAAGAATAATTCTGTATTATAATAAAATGATTGCAGGTTGTGATTAGATGGCTCCTTTCATCCAAGAAGCTCAAAATGCACTACAAACATTCACTGATCTGGAACTGATGCATAACCTATTAAAGTCTATAAGAATACTTCAAATGATTCAGTGAGCTTTGAATCAGGATCTTAACAGAGAAGTCTGAATTAAGGTTGTTTATTTCAGAGTCAAAGCCATTTATAAACAAATTATTTTGGTTTAATGCATTTAGATAAGTCTACGTAAGCAGGTCTATTGCTTGCCTAAATAAGTTTCGTTTGTTTCTATAAATGACAAAATTGTGTTAAACTATGGTAATAAAGTGTTAGACTACTACATCAACATGTTTAAATGTATTTCCAGAGGGGGATCTGCCTGACTTGAATAAATTGTTTGTAAATTGATATTGTTACTCATTGCAACTCTTCTTGTATGGACTAATCACATGGCAAAAAGATAAAATTACAAAGGTATAATAAATACTTTGCTGTAACTATTATCACAAGTGTATTTCAATATACATAATAATGTTAGATTGACATATATATTATTATTATTTCCCCTTTAAGCTGTTCTTACTGACAGAATATTCTTTTTAACTTAAGAGTTTTTATTTACTTCACACACACTTAAAGAAATTATTTACTAAGTGAGATGAACTGATTCATCTGTTAAAGAAAAATGACTTAATAATATATTTTCTGATTAAAGAATGCAATTCATGAGGTTCAGCAGAATCAGGCTACCTTTTTTGATGATATTGTCCAAAGGATCCATTTCCAGGTTTGATAAATTTGAGAAATTTCAAAACTTTTTTTTTTTTTGACTAACAATAAAGTGTTACAGTGACATGTACTATCCTTTTGTGCTTTTCCACATTTTCACCAAATTGAAAGGACTGAAAAATAGAATGGAATTCTTTATTTACAGATAAGAAGGTACTCACTGCTTGTGATCAATAGTATTATATCTAGAGATTCAAGCAGCTCAGTTAGAACCGTAACAGGCAGAGTTTATTACTAGTAAATCAATACAATGTCTCTTAGCCATGCATCTCTTTCAAGAATCTGTATAGTATAATGATTATCATTATATAATAAAGTCCAGTCTCTCTTTTGCTATCTTCTGGTTTTGATCTTGTAAAACTGGGAATTGATTTTCCTAAAAATCAATATTATATTTCCACCATGTGGCAGATACACCACTTAGCAACAGCTCCAGGTGCCAGCCCTTGAGTGGGATTGGGAATGAATACATGCTGAGGGAGAAATTGCTCAAAAATTTGAAGATCAACATCTCCAGGCTAAAGAGCTATTTATTTTCTATGCCATGGGTGCAACACTGCAGCTTTCCCTAAGCAAACCTGATGTGCATTTCCCATTGATTTTTCTGTTTTCTTCAGCAGAATTAACTATCAGCAAGGAATATGTCTAGTTCGTATGCTGGATTTCCACAGATGTGAATAAACCCAGCTCATCTCACATGACAGAAAGTCAAGAAAAGCAGAAAGCCAGCTGCTGCCCTAAAGAAAAGTTGAAGGTTCATCTACTTTGATGACAGTCATACAAAATATCAGACATTTATGCTTTCAGCAATCCTTGTCACAACTTGATTCATTTAGACAGACTTGATACAAGAAGAGATGTAAAGAATCACTTACTTTTATACAGGTATTAAAGGGCTATAAGCCTTCGTTAGATAGATGAAGACTGATAGCAAGTCTGATTGTCTTTAGGCTATGCTGTGCCTCTGAGATCTCATCAGTATCTAAATCTGTCATAAAGCATGTCTAACAAAGTATTGTCTATTTGGACGAGTTGCTTTCTTCATTAAGATACTGTTATTGAATTCTTGTAGTGATAGGAGATTTTATCATTGTTATCTTAATTTTTCTTCTTCAGAGTCAAGATACTAGCTCTTTCATGACACTACCTTTATGAAGATAATTTTAAGCAAACCACGCACCAACTGTTTATGTCTCCTAGAGAGAGCCCTTCCAACTGTTCATGTCTTCAGGCAAATCCCAACAGGGAAGCATAATTGTATTCCCAGTAGTTATTTTCTGAGCATGATTGGTAAAATTTATTCTCATAGTCTAAGGAAAAGATCAAGACTATTCCCATTATCTGAATTATTCAGGGTTTCCTCAACACATCTGGAAAATGTATTTATTTTCCCCTTCTTTTCCTCTTTTTTTTTTTTTTTTGTAATTGTTTGCTGTTCAAGAAAAGCCTGACATTTCTGAAGAAATAGCAGTATAAAATAATAATAAATGTTATTTTTATAGGATTTAAGTATTAAGGTATTAATTATTAATTATTAACTATTACTTTAAGTATTAGAATATTATTATATATTTGTATATATATATATATATTATAAGTATTAAAGTATTAATTCTCATATAGAGAATTAAATCAAAACAGTGCAGTGTCTTCCTTGCTTTGCCACTAAGAGTTTGTTTTGGTAATGGATTTTCCTGTGGTCCCCAGCTGGCTTCCAAATATCCAGTATGCATTGCTTCAGCTGCATACTTATTTAGCAGATATAAAAAACTGTCCTATCACACTGAAACATTTGAATTGTTTCGACATCAGTCTTCAAGCAGCATTACCTTGTATATCACTTTATGATACTACATGTTTGGGTTGCTATGGAAAGGATGAACTATCCCAATAAATCTCTCTTTATGGGCAGTAAATTCAAACATGATCAATTTTCTGACGATGTAAAAGCTTCGTTGGTAAAGATCTCATTCTCCATGCTTTTGGCCATTATATCATGCCCCATTACCATCTTCACTGCACAGCTTTATAGTTAGCAGTAAGCTTAATTCAGGATTGCAGTAGTTTGCTAAGATTTGGTGTCAGGATGCAATATTTAAACCTAGGTGTCTGTCTTAGGTTACTGTACTCCATGTTTTAATATTTCCATTGTTAGAGTATTTTCTTCTAGTGTCCAGTGAATTTAAGACTTTTTAAATATTATTACTATCCGTGTATTTCAGTATCTTCTTTTACAGAAGTTATATGAAATGTTTTTATATAATGTAATAAATCACATATAAAGGTGATTTTTTGTATACTCAGATTTGTTGTATACTCAGATATTTTTCACATCCATTGCTCAGTATAAGTGTTCTTGCCCCGCTTCTAAAACATGTATTTTAAATTAATGTTCCCAATTTAACGTATCATAGAATAAATCTATCTGGGACTCACAACTTCATCATTGTCATAAACAGCACAAAAATTATTCCAGATACATGTATACTGTTTGCTTCTCAAACAGAGAAAAAAAAAAAAAAAAAAAGGAAAATGAAAAGAAAAATCTTATAATACCTGGCATCATCTTTATTTATAGGAAACCAGCATGTGACAATCACAGCACAAGAGATTAACTATTCTTCCCTACCCAAACATTTTTCATCAGAATTTTAAACCTCAGCATGAAACTAGTAATGTTCTCACTTGAGAGGATCAATATGTGGTTGCTGGGAAGACCACAGAGATCCTGCACCTAAAAAATATTTGATATAGTTTTTCTGTTGTTTTGTTTGTTTCTTTCTTTGTTTTCTCGTCTGTTTTATTAATCTGAGTTTAAATAGCATAATTCTTTTTTTAAAACTTAATTCTTAAGGTTACATCATTCTAAGTCATTATGAAATATTTTTGTTTCATAAGTCTGTCTATATTTGTGCAAATTAAGGATTTTTCTTAATAAATAATAAATAAATAATCTATTCTTTAGTCCATTGCATACCAAGCATTTGAAGTAAAAGTAATGCCCTTTGATATTTACCAAATTCAAACACATGACAGACCCAGGTAAATTTATTTTTACCTTCTTATTAAGAAGGTAAAATAGGACTTACATGTTTGTTTGTTTAATTTCTATTTACAAAATGGAAGCTGCTCATATGGTTAATTTCAGTCAGTTTTGAGATGTGATTTTTTCTCAAAAATGAAATTGTTTCTGCATCTTTTCTTGTGATTTGTCATTTGTCTCAGCAATCTAATGGTTGAATAAGTTAAATGTGAATTTCAAATGCAGAGTGCCTCAGATAATTCTTTTGTATGATTCTAATAGCCTAGCAGCTGTGATAAAAACCTTTCTAATTTAAAAAAAAATCTATTTGCTTAATTATTTCCTTCCCACTATACATTAATCATAATTATAACAAGTTATTAATTCTGTTTGTTTGTTTTTTTGGTCATTTCAAAAAACATTCCAGAGGGTCTGATGCACTGTAAATAAATGTTGATGCTTTTCTATCATATATAATGGTCTGGCTACTTGTGCATGCTGTCTAAAGTTTCGCTTCGTGTTTAAATTTTGGCATCTTCACAAACACATGGAACTCACCAAATCTCTATAGAAATTTACTCAGGAAAAGACGGTAGACATAATGTAAGTATAGAAGCATATTTGATTGACATACTATTGTCATTCAGAAATTAAGTCTTTTTTTTTTTTTAAACAAACAATACGTTTTGGTCTATTATATGGTGTATAGACACACACACACATACAATATCTACACAGAAAATGAATACAATTTAAAACTGAAAAATCATTTCAAGTTCACAAAGGCAAACACTTTTGACCTACAATAATAATAACTAAAAACCCCAAAAGACTAAAAGACTAGTTTCTTTTTTGCTGTTGTTTGTTTGTTTCTGCAGTTTTGTTGGCTATAGTGAAAACTCACGGCTGTGATATACAGTAAAAAAATAATGCGTTTTCTTTCCTTTCCCCTTCCTTTCCACTTGCTAAATCATATTATCTCTCAGTTAAATGAAACATGCAGAACTGTATAGAATTCAGCACAGAATATTTTCTCTGTAGAATACTACAGGAAGGATCTAATAACCTAAGAAAATGTGTCATTATCAATTCAATCTGGTATTCCTTTATAAGTCATTTTTACCAAGACCTCTCAAATCCATTTAGTATTCTAAAATGACTTTACCCTTATCAGTTGCTGTGTAGGTATTCTGATGAGAGAAGAGAAAATTTTATAATAATTTTCTTAACATAAATCCAGGTACGTTATAAAATAGAAGAAAACATAGTCCAGGTACATCATAAAATAGAAGAAAACAAAGCAGTGGTATTGCTTGTTTAACAAATAGGATAATGCAAATGTCTACAAGATCTACATCTACTGACGTGCACTTGTTTGGAATGAATGGAGATATGTAAGATTACATAGACAGAAAAGACTTGGGCATCACAGCACTGACTGCTGCAACATCTGTGATGATTCATAAAAGCCTGGTAGGGTGCCAGCAAATGCAATGGACAGAGAGAAGTAAGGAATAAGAATGTGACTCATGGCAGATAACATACTGAAAGGAAAACTTTCTAAGTTAATTAATAAAAACTCTACGAACAAAAACATAAATTCCAACCTCCTCCAGATTACAACTGTTTTTCATCTGTTACTATAGAGAAATGCTTCTTTTTTTTTTTTTTTTTTTTTTTTTTTTTTCCATAATCTTGCAAGATCTTCCTCTTTAACGTATGGCTCCTTAGTTGTTTTCTTATAGAGATGGGCCGTGAATGAATGGGCCATGCTCCCCTTCAAAATGAAAATGAATTGAGGTGCTGCTTCCATTTTTCTGTGCATCATCTCAGTAACTAAAGCAATTCACTCATCCTGGGCATGGGAACTACAGATGTTCTCATGTCTGAAGAAGATTAGACTACACATTTCTCATGTTCCAGAAGATTATGTTCTGCAGTCCTCTGGATGTGAAGTATTCAGAGACAGACAGATGTAAGTTACATATTCCTCCTTTATTTGTTTATTTAATTAATTATTTTAAGGTCATTCTACCTAAGAGGGATGTCAGTAAATATTACTTGACACAGAAGTAAAAGAACTGATGCATATGATTCTGTGAGCCCAGAAAGTTATGGCAAAGTTTTTTGGTACTGTTGACTGCCAGCTATATTTTAAAAGAGAATCTTGTTGATGTTAGATCAAATGTCTGCTGAAATTAAATTTTGTAGTCTGAACTGAATGTAAAGCATCCACTTCAAAGAAGTCTGAAACTGAGACTCTTTTCTTTCAGTGAATCTCATGTTGCTTGACTGAATGCTTATTACTTCTCTTCATAAACAGAAGTACATGGCAATATACTACAGTTTATTACAGTTGCTGATCAGATGAGGATTGTGCTACACATTTTACTTTTTTTTTGTTTTTATCCTAAAGTTTTCTCTTTTTGTATCAGTTAAAAAACAAATTCTCAAGATTTATGTTCTATATTATGTCCATTTTCCTTGTTAGCATTCCATTTTGACATGAAAGTGTTAATGTGTTTTTTATTTTTGTTTGTTTTGTTTTGTTTTGTTTTCCTCGTGTATATATAGATGTATAGAGTGTGGTATCATTGCCACAAGAGATTCTTATGATTATTTAGTTTGAATGTATGCATGTCCATTTGTCTACATAGGCCAGTGGATGTAACCCAACAAAAAAGTGTAAAAAAAAAAAAGTAAACCTGAAACCAAGGTGGCATCCCATAACTTTTGACTCATTAAAGTTAAGATTTTATATTCCTTTTGAAGAGAACCATGGAGTTCCCAATGCACAGATATATGACAATATTGTAATGACACTAAAAGAAGAAGAAGAATGTAAGAAAGTCTCAAGACTTACAGA
The DNA here is from genome assembly GCF_047663525.1 of Anas platyrhynchos. Classification (NCBI taxonomy): domain Eukaryota; kingdom Metazoa; phylum Chordata; class Aves; order Anseriformes; family Anatidae; genus Anas; species Anas platyrhynchos. The sequence goes on from NC_092587.1 coordinate 174,515,356, forward strand.
TGTAAATTATTCAAGAATAAGGTGAAACAAGAAAAGATGAGAAGAATTCACTTTCTTTAAAATTCTAAGGGTTTCAGTACATAGGCCCTGGGCAATTTTTTCAAAGCTAAAAAAAAAGTCAGGAGATTGGTTTTGCTAAAGAAGACACAAGGACAAACTTTAAGCATGATTTGGTCAGTGAGAGACTAGAAGGCAGTGTTCAAGTATTGGTTGAAGATTTCTGAAACTAAACCATCAAATCACATCATTAAATGCATTAGTGGACCAAGGTCTATCTTAAACAAGCTAGAATTTCTTCCCTCACAATACCTATTGGAAAGACAGTAATGATAATTCCCAGATTACATGCAATTAAGATCTGTATACGTCCATTAGACACTGGGCAGGTGTAGTACCTGAAATTCAATTGTTCTTTCTCCTCTAAGTTTAACCTTCTCCCAGGGTTTTGCATTTACAAACATTTTGTCATTCCCATTTACGGTTACCTATACACTTTACAATTTTTCTCCAACCCTTAATCATATTCAGTTTAAATAATTTCACACAAAACAATATCAAATATTTCACTAATTTAAGGAATTGCTGATCCAGAAAATAAATTTAAAAAATAATTCGTATCAGTCTTGTGTATTCTGTGATAGATAAATTATTTTATCCTAATTTCTGTCTAACTCTGCATGTTTATACTTTTCCTCAAAATTATCTCTAAACCAATGTCAGTCTAGCAGTCATTAACTGTTCAGATAATTCTTTATAGATTACATATTAAAACAAACATAGTGATTTTATATTTTTCTGTCATACATCTTCCCCCATCTATTATGAGATTATTTTTTTTTATTAAATTTACAGTTCCAATTATTCCATTAGGATGTTGGGATGACCTCCAGTTTGAACACAAAAGCCTTTGAGCTTGGTTTCCACCTTATGTGTTACAGTTCTCATTTTCGTATCTTCTAACATAAGATTCCGTTGCCCCATACTCAACTTCAGCAGCTTTACTGAAAAACAAAATCAAACATTTGTTGAGGTTTTGAGTCATCAGCTTCAATCTTGATCTAACCCTTGTTCCACAGCAACTGCATTGTACTCTTTAAAAAATTGTATGCCCCAAATAACTTTTTTTAAAAATTTTGCCAGCTCATGTTTTCAAAATCATTGAAAAGACTTGGGCACCTAATTTTCAGTTTTTTTGTTTTGTTTTGTTTTGTTTTAAGGAGGTTATATACCACAATCCCTTTGATAATTTTGAGAATCTCATATACCCTGCTTGCTGAGTAGCCTATTACTTGCTAGGTATTTATTTAGAATGCCAAGGTTCTTTTAAAATGAAGATTCTGGCAAATTGACATTTTTTTTTTAATTTCTTTCTCTTTTTCCTTCCTTCCTTTTTTTTTTTTTTTTTATATATATTTTAATTTTTCTCTCTGTTAACTAATTTTATTTATTAATGTTTTAAAATTTACAGGATACATTTTTTAAAATCTCAGCCTTTCTTCTAATTTGTTTATATGTTTTACATTTAATTTTAATTCTCTCTACCCATTTGAATCTTTAGACTTCTCATGCCATGTCTTTTACATCTCTGATTTTACCTGATAGATGTAAAAGATATTAACAGTGAGAAATGAAAAAGACAAGTTCCTAAGTTCAGATTCTGACATCCAAATTTATTATTGAGTTTCTTATTTATTATTAAAAATGTATTACAGAATTGAACAAGCAGAGCACATAAGCAAAAGTTACCTGAGGGAAGGCATAAGTCATTCTGTGACATGTTACATGTACTTAAAGTAGCTATTCACTTTTTTATTCATGAAAAAATTGATAGATTCTACATTAATTGTTGAATACCTTGATGGCCTCAGCTACTTTTGCAATTCAAGGCATCTTCAGACATATTTACCAATATGTCATGTGGCTCTGTGCCCATTTTAGAAAGGATTAAAAAGAACTGTGGATGTGAAACCTCATTACAAAATTTTGTCATATTTCATTTTTAAAAGGAACCTGAACGGTGCTTACTAATTTTATTTATTAATTGGGAAACATAGTCTTAGAGAATGGATATTGAGAGAGGTTAACCATACCCTCCACAACAAGAATGCTAACATAAATAACAGCAAGTACATAGAATATTATTTTCAATTACGCTTTATAACATTCTGCCTCCTCCCTAAAGCTGTAGTAAATTTATCAATATTATTAACTTACCTTTAGAAATGTCGTTTTCTGCTACCTGTAACTGTGTTAACCAGTAAGTTCAGTATTAAGGCTGAAACACACTTCTATGTGGAAATTTGGAATGAAGTTATCTCTCTCAGAAAAACAAAAAGGCACAAATACATCCAGGCTACCTTTTGTAACTGAATTGTCCCATCTGAACTACAAGTGGTGTTGCACCTGCTCAAAGGACAGCAAAGTAAGGACCCCTAGATGTAACTTGCGTTTGAAGGAAGCTCTTTTGAGGTGGCTATTTCAATGCACTAGCTCTAGAATGTCCTTAAGGTAAGTCTATATTATCTTTTTATTAACATATGCATGCATTTATTCACTACCCTTGATTTTTTTTTTTTTTATACTGAGAATCAAGATTAATATTCAATTACCAAAAAAAAGAAATTGAAAGAAAGCATCTTGAAATTTTCTTTTTCTCGTGTCTACCTAGTATGCCAGTGTACACTTTTCTCAAGGTACAAAAGTATAGATTTGTTTAAAGAATCACTCTCTGATTTGTGCATACTGTGGCTCTGCAACCATTTCAGTAACTTAATTGTACTATCTTTTTTTTTTTTTCTTAATCAAATTGTCCCTTATGTTGCCGAGACTATCTCTTTACCATATATCTTTACCTCTCTATGAGAGGATGCAGTCTCAGTCTGAACTGAAGCAAGGTCTGTGCTTCACAGTAGAAGTGTTTTTGTTTGTTTGTTTGTTTGTTGTTTGTTTGTTTGCTTGCTTTTTTTATTTTGTACTTTATTTTTGACATAAATATCCTTCAGCTTCCACTTCAGTCCTTTAGGAACTTCATGGATGGAAAAAGTGTAACACAGGGAAAATACAGTATAATCCCATTCTGTAGGCTTTCATAGAGAATATAGGTCAATAACTTTCAAAAATTGCTTATACCTTAATCTTGAAATTTTAAATAATATATTGATTAGGGATTTTCATGTACATAACTACAAAATTAGCAATAACTCTCACAGGTTTGGTGGCAAATGTATTGTGAACCTTGCAGAAAATGGTGAAAAAACATAAACATTTTCATGTGCATGTTAGTGAGAATACCATTTTCTCTGAGCTTGTAAACGATTTCATCATCATGATGATTTCATCATCAACACCATTAGAGCACAATTAGTGATTCTTCTTCCAATGAAAGAGAGAAATGCATGAGCCTTCAGTGTGCCCATATTAAAATATTTTGCCTAATTTTCTCCTGACCCTGCAGTACCTGATTATTTAAAATAAAATCCATTTACTTCATTCTTTTCAAACTCACCTTTAATGAAGCCCCCTACAAATCTCACTTTACCAACTATTTGATGGGTTTATCATTCTCCTGATCTTTGCAACACATATCGTGTTCCATGATGTAACCTATTACAGCATTTTAGAAATATACAATTTATGATTTCATTAATAGCTGTATAAAATTTCATGTAAATATAGTTGTTTTCAGCTTTATTAGTGATACATTTTTAATCTAACAATGAAAGGGAGACAGTGGAATCAACTATGTGCTGTGCCAAAGAATCCCACTCACTGTTCAGTGCTCCTAAATTTAAAATTAGAAGTGTTTCACTGCACCTGAATTGCTTTGGCTCAGATAAGTAATTCCAATAGATCGACTTTAGTGATAATCTTCTAACTTTAAATTTAGACTCACTGAAATGTCTGGTTCCTTCAGAACATAATTTTCCAGGCTGAAGAAGTTGTTCTATGGAACTGCAGCTAGCATTAAGGGGAGAGACAGATTAGAAGTATTATATAGTACATGTATATTCAGTTACTCAAACCTTAAGTCATTTTTCAAGATTTTGAAATGTTCATATACAAAATTTCATTTTAGGGAATGTGTCATATCACAGTTATTAATGGGAAGAGGGACTGAATGTTCAAAAAAATTTACACAAGCAAAGAGATAATTGCGGCAAGCAAATGCAAAAATACAAGTGAATATAGGTTAGCTAAGGAACTTATGATCAAGGCACAATGTGAGCCACAAAGCAGAAAAACTCATATAAAATAATTTTTAAAAGATACTTCCAGATTCAACTTTCTGGGATAAAAATTATGACTGTGGTTTGAAATGCTGGAAAGGTATCACATTTTATGCTTTGTTGGCACATCATAAATTTTGGAGTTATAGATAAAAGATGCCTAGTTTTGCCAAAGATTGGATCCCATTTAACTTTTAAAATGGGATTAATTCCAAGATTTTTAAAAACAACTAAGGGACCTAAGGCCTAACAACTAAGGCCTAAGTGTGGATTTTGACTTAAATCTCATTATAAGCAGACTTTAGGGTTGGTAATCACCTTAACTAATTACCAATCTGAAAGCTGCAACCTGGTCTACAGGTCATTTAATTTTCTTCCATAGCCAACATGGAGAGGTTACTCCAGAACTGTTATCTTGGATGGCTCTTATTTTATGATAATGTGAATCATACTCTTTCTCTGTGACTTATCCATGCCTTTCTAAATGGTTATAGTTTATACATGTTCATCACAAGTACAAGTATTTACATAAGGTATGACGTAGAAGAAAAGAAATCTAAGGATCTACATGTATAAGGATCTAGTACAGTCCATCCCTTTGTCAGTCTTGTCATCACTAGAAAAAGTTTAGTTATTTGTGTTATATAAATTTCTGTCCTTGTTTGCAAAACATTCTTTTGAACCCCAACATTGCCTCCTATCTAGATAAAAGCAAAATTTCATACTGCAAGGCTCCTTCTGTTGTTGGAAACACCCCACTTCATAGAGATGGCAAATGAAATGTCAGTTTATTAGTTAAGGTGTCTAGTTGTATGTCACTTACATATCACTTCCACTCGATTTGGCTGTCAGTTTTGCATAAACTGAAGACCTAGTTAATGTAAAACCAGAATGTATTTCCACATTTTTCCTCAGGGGTCATGGAATGTCAAAAAGTATTAGCAGGCTTAGTTGATGTCTTACATGTAAGACACCCTAGGATACTACAGTACCCTTGGGTGGAAAATTAGAGTACTTCTTTTTATAAACAAATCCATAGAGGTATGAAACAAACAAAACAACAAAAAGAAAAAAGAAAGAGAAAAATAAAAAGGTGGGGGAAGACAAGAAGAAAAATGATGGAATGAGAAGCAAGATAGAAAAGCAAGAAGCAAGACAGACAAATGCACTAAGTTCTGTAGAAAGAGCTGTACTTTGACCAGTTCGAAAAATGTCAGTTTCATTCCTTTTCAGACAGTGAATATAGGCCATTGTGCCGAAACACTTAACAGGAGTGCTAAATGAGATAACTTCTAAGGTAAATGAAAGGTCTATAATGATCTCGGTCTGATAACACATTCATATGCAAGACAGGTTTAAGTGAAATAAGTTAAAGTTTACCAAACTGTTGGGTAAATTCCCCTTACTGGGCATGAGATACTCAAAGCTAGAAGGAAGTGCTGAAGAGACAACTAGAGTGGGAAAGTCAGTGTAACCCTTCTGGTAGGCAATTATAGAAGTGGGCATTAACAGCTGAATGTGTTTCGGAGGGCAATTAGAGACAAACAGCACAATATTCAGTGAGACACACTAAAAGTAAGAATCCTTTAAGAAACAGTAGGTTAAGCTTCTAATGTATAAATAAGACAAATTGATAGATGATGGTAAAAATTATACCTTAGTCATCTTAGGTTTGTTTTTGTGGTTTCTTAATTATTTATTTATTTATTTATTAGGCTTGGCAACTACCTTAACCAAAAACTCTGAGAGGAAATCTGTTTACTGAAAAATAATCCTGCTTCACAGCAAACATCTAGCTGAAGCACCTATGTTAGAACCATAGATGTCTGTGACTCCATACAGACAGGAATAGGAAAATATATATATGTCTAGAGCACAATGCAGCTAACCACAAAGCTGTTGTGCCTTTTGGAGACCAGATTTGCCCCACCCTGCTGTACATCAGATCAAGTGGGAGAGTGATTTTTTTCTTATCAATGTCATACAAGCATCAAGTGAATCACCTTCAGGGAGCTCAATGTGACTGGTGTTGACTTCAGCAATTAACTTTTAAACACATGGATTGGCACTCCTAATGTAGAAACATTTCAGCAATGAGATTTAGATTGGATGAACCTCGGCTGTATAGTTCTGACCTTGTGTTGCTGAAATCAGTAGGAATTGTTCCACTGATTTAGCAAAGTCTGTGAATGAGACAGATGTTCAGTCAGTGCTAATCTAATTGGATTTTGAAAAGAACATGACCTAAAAAAAAAAAAAAAAAGAAAAAAAAAAAGAGAGACCATCAAAAATATCAATTCAAACTTATTAATAACAATGTAATATGAAAGAAGAAACAATGCTGCCTTACCACTTTAGCATCTGGTCTATCAGATCAAAACCAAAATGTATGTTAATGAAATGTAGAAGGCAAAAATCAAGGAAAGTTACACAAAAAGCTAACTACTGTTGTATCTTCTCAGATTCAATGTTTCAGGTAGTCTTTAACAATCCAGCTCTTGGTCCCAGACAAAATCTAGAAATGCAAAGGTGCTTTTAATGAAAATTAACCTATTTTAGGTGGAAAGGATTACATCTATGAAATGGAACCTAACTGGTTTGTTTGCTTTGAGGATTTAGTCTGCTACATATTTTCTTGAAAGCACTTTACTGAAATTATTGCATATTTTATTGAAATAGGAGGATAGGACTAGATAACCTCCAGAGGTCTTTTCAAGACACAACCATTGTATAATTCTATGATTCTGTGAAACTAATTTGATCATCACTAGAAAATTTATGATCCTAGGGTTTTTCAAGTTATTTTGATAAAATACTCAATTGCGAATTACTTCTCTATTGTTCATGTGTTTACAGAATAAGAATTACTAAACCAGGTGTTATTAAATTATGATTGCTCATCACTCAAAAGATAATGATAAATTCGAAAATATTAAAACACTATTTTATACTTGTAGCTAAAAGGTAACGTAATTGCTTGAACTTTTTGAACAACTGCTTGTTTATTACTTAAGTCACAGACTAGAGTATTAACTTTAGAAGTGAATATTCTGTGCTTGCTGTGACCACTTGTGTCACCAGAAGTCAATGTCTCTGCTTCAGGATGACTGTCAAAGAAACATTTTCCAGGAAAATAACCAATTATATGCCATAGCTCTGCCACTGATTAAAACTTGTCTCCAACATATAGTTTATTTCTGTTACCTGCATATTAATGTCTATGTAACAAATGTTATAAAATGTTATAGAAGATAGAAAATGTTATAAAACACTAAAAGTTATATATCTTATGGGACTGTTTCTAAGCTACTGATGAGAAATGGGAAACACAAACAAGCTGCAGATCTTTTCTTCAGATATCTCTGAAGACTTCATGAAGCCTAGAGTGTACAGGCATAAAGAAAGAAAATTTCATACAATTTTCAAATAACCACCTTTTGGATGAATCTGGATTCCCCAGTTCTGTTGGCAATCCTATTCCTCTTTTAGTTCTACTTTCATGCCATTTTTAGTTTACCATGTGTGCTATCAAAACAATACACCATACCTTAACAGATAAAAGCACCCCTTCTCTCCAAGCAGCTCTATAAAACTGAATCACCCTGCTGAGCTGTGTCTATTCATTTGTGTAATATTTACATGTAAAGGGCAACAGATTTGAATAATAAGTTTGAATAACTCTGGAGCAACAGTTATAGAAGTTATGAAAATTTATAATAAATAACATTACCTGTTCATGACTTCATCCAGAAGATATTAGCTAGTAAATTACTGATAATAGTAACAGTTTTGTTAGAACCCATACTTAATTATACACATAAACTCCAGTTCAGTTTTCTTAAATGTTATTCTAATTAGGAATATGTGATGTTCCTGATAAATATTTTTAGGATCAATCTCTTCAACACCTTTCTTTTTTTTTTCTTTCTTTCTTTCTTTTTTTTTTTTTTTTTTTTTTTTTCCCCTACATTATGGTATGATTTAATCGTATTCCAGCATTCAATGAAGTCTGATTTTGCTTTTCATAATTTAAACCATTCTAAGGCAGACTGACATTGCAAGTTAAAACAAAACTGGCATTTCTTCATTAATCAAATAATGATGGATGGAAATCTACCGATTGATCATTATTTCATCAAGAGCAAAAGCATGTGAATAATGTGAAATTCCTGCAGTGGTCAGTGACAGATTTTAATATCATTGCAGTCTTTTAATTAAAGCACCAAATTAAGAATTAAGACATATCTCCAAGCTCTTAATTAACTGGAATCAGTAATGATTTGAGATTGTATCTATGCATAACTTCTGTATTATTCTTAATAGTGACAATTCCCTTTTTCTACCTATATCAGGCAACACACTCTAGTTTGAAAGCATTGCTTTTCTATTTTTCTGTTGTCTTTTTTGGCCTTTATGAATTTCCATCCTTACAGAAACACCACCACACAAAGGTGTAGTTTATCTTAATGAGCAAACATATTTTAAAGGTCTACAATAGGGAAGATCAGCTAGGTGAGATCTTGATCACATGATTGGGCTGATGCCTCCTTGTTCTTATGCAGTCTCCATGACCTGTGGCACCATGCCATTGCTTTCCTCTTGGATTCATAATGTTTCATCAGAAACAGGTAAGAAATAATACTCTCAAAATTTACCACGCAGAAGATGTGGATTCCATGACCCTCAGTCTGAATCAGAGCTAGAACAATGGACTCTCACTTATGGGGAAAGAGCACTAGCCTCTAAGGTATTCTGGAAAATGTAGGACCTGGAATGCTATCTTCTTGCTTTTTAAAAAATTGGTCCTGTTCTGTTGGACACTATGACAGATTAGAACCCAAGTGGGTATATATTCCCATCATTGTTCATTGTTCTTTAAGTAACCTAAATTTGATGGACCTGACTGCCATCTGAAGGTCTTCAGAAATCTTAACAGGAAACTTAAGCATTTGTTTTGGGAGAATTCTACAGGAGGAGATGGCTAATAAATATACAGATACAACTTTAAATTAGTGCCTCAGACACTGCATCTCAAACAGCTTCCCTTAGATTTCACAATACAGATGCAGAAAGGGCACACGTTACTGAGCTTACTAGCTAGACACCTTGCAATGCTTTCTGTATGTGTAGAAGCAGAGAGCAAGTCAGCTAAAATCCAAAACTGTTTGTTTGGTTGGTTGGTTGTTGTTGTTTTTTGTCCTGCCTATTACCTTAATCAAGAAAATCAAATGCTACTATATAAAATAGGTAGCTTATATTTGACAAACCCATAGTAGGAAAATGAAAAGACAGAAGTGGTCTTTAACTCCACAAATGTAACCTAATGATAAGATAAAGAACTTATTACTAAGTTTGAAAAGGGCTTGTGAATAATGTTGAAAATGAAACTCAAGCTCAAGTCTCTGTACAGAGCTACCTAGTCCTTCTGTGGTGAAGAAATTAGTTTCCAAATTACCTCTAGAAACAAGATTGTATAAATACAAAGAAGAAAATACTTTCTTATGCATTTGGGATGCTGAAACATAGTAACAATTAGTTAAAAGAACGATGAGGTCAACAACAGAAGTACCATGGAGGGGGGGGGAGAGGAAGGGGGAGTAGGTTTATTATGATGGAATCAAAGTCAATTACAATCTGAAGGTTAAAGACAAGAAGCACTAATGATGAGAAGTGAAGGGGTAAGACAACATGATAAGGGCCATCTGAAAATCTGAGACTCTTTCTGAGTCTCAGAAAAGTCTTTGAGTCTTCTGAAAGAGGGGAGGGAAGGGGAGGGGAAGGGAAGGGAAGGGAAGGGAAGGGAAGGGAAGGGAAGGGAAGGGAAGGGAAGGGAAGGGAAGGGAAGGGAAGGGAAGGGAAGGGAAGGGAAGGGAAGGGAAGGGAAGGGAAGGGAAGGGAAGGGAAGGGAAGGGAAGGGAAGGGAAGGGAAGGGAAGGGAAGGGAAGGGAAGGGAAGGGAAGGGAAGGGAAGGGAAGGGAAGGGAAGGGAAGGGAAGGGAAGGGAAGGGAAGGGAAGGGATAAGTAGCCATTTTGCTCCAGAATAAAAGGATTGCAATTTATTATATATTTGCACAGAGAGTTTGTCCAGCTTTCTTTCCCTTTGTCATAGCCTATAGATAACAAACATTAGACTAATGATGACTGTACAGTGAATGCAGTTCAGGCCATGTTTGCTGTATATAAATAGTTAACTGGAAGAGAGGAGGCATAAGGAGTTTGTGTTTCCGAAGGAAATATTTTCAATATTGATGCAGTTGTGGGATGATGGATAGACATAAGTAAGTGCAGCAGCTGATGTTTGCTGGGAATGATTGCGTCCAAGATGATCTAAATAGCCTGCCAGAGAACCTGGTGTTGTTTTCTGTTGAAGAAGTCTTATGCAGATGATGGTAAGCACTGCTGTCAAGTAAAGGATATTTGTAAGTTGTGTACAGAAGCAGAAGAGCCATTGAGACTCCTATCAAAGCAATTGGCTTTAAAGTAGTCATTAAAATCAAAACAGGTAGGAAAGAGTATCTAGACAAGGCAAAAGAGTCTCTCCCCTTGAGTTTCCTTCTAGAGTACCTCTCCATGTTCCCCCAAGAGCCTTTGCCTTCCTTGGAGCCTATACGTCTCCAAATATCTTTCCCAACTTGTCTCCTTCAAAGAGCATCTCACCCACATTTCTTGCCCCTGGCAGCTGTGCTCTTGCTTAAACATCTGGGGGAGGAGGTGTCTGTTGTATTCTGACATGCAATGTATACTGTTACTCTGCACGGATCGATGTATCTTGGAATCAAAAACTACACCAAAACTGGTTTGAACTGCATTCATGGCATAGTAATCATTAGCTCTCTAACACAGTTTAGTGTCTATTCTGAAACAAATCCATACAATCAATTTAGTCTGTTTTCTGCATGTGATTTCTGTAAGCAAGCAGACAATATTTAAATGGAATTTGATTTCTGTTGTTATGATTATTATTTTTAAATAGATACTTTTACTGCATGTATCAGTGTTCAGTGTTTTAAATTCATTCCCTAGCATAGGTCAGATAAAATTGCACATCATTGTTCATGTTTGGATGAGCGTGGAAGCAATTCTGTAAAAAATCCCCCTGTGTGCCAATCAGTTTGTGAAAATACATGTGACTGAAATTTGCTTGTGTGTGTGCCCCTGCCAGCTAAATTTGATTGCCTGAAGATATTCAAGTTAGTTAAGAGAAACGAGCATGGGTAAAGAAAAATCATCTACAAATGTGAATATTCATGCAATTTGAATATTCTCCCCCCTGTAATTACAATTTCCCCCCAAAATGTGTACTGCATTTAAAATGGATGGATAAGTATCATGTCTTTTTCTGCATACATCTATTCACCAATCAGATTAGTTTTTCAAATATGCCTGACTTCCATGGGAGATGTTGGTTTCTCAGTAACTTTTGCAAATCAATTTACTTAATTAAATTCCTAACCTAGGCTATTTGGGTAGGATTCAATCTGAGATTAAGACATCTACGTTTAGGGGGTTGTTTCTACTGCTTAAACACAGATGTCTATGCTATTTCAAACACCAGTCATATCCTGTCTAGTTGCTAACAGATACTTCAGAAGGTCATAAGTCTCCCATAGGTCCTGTGTCATATCCGTCAGCCTGTGCAGATGTCTTGGATACTCTAGGGCCTTCTGAAATTGCACTAGAAACCTGTGTTTAGGCAACTGAAATGAGTCTTTATAGCAGAAAGTTAAGCTCCTCTGAATATTTTGAGTAGCTAACCAAGTGAGACTCAGTTATCTAAACATAGGCACCCAATGCCATTTGAAATGCCTTAGGACATTCAAAACATCTGCAAAAAACTGGCAGATTTGACACAGGGCCTACAGAAGATCTCAGTATTTCAGAGTGGCATCTAGAGATTAAACAAGACATACCACAATGCAACTGAACCTTTTTCCATTGGCTCTAATGAAATTTTAGAAACCTACCTCCCATGTAAAGACCTGTGTAGAGGCACCTAAATTAGGTGAATTCAAACTGTGTCTATTTGTATTAAACACATCAAACATTCAATTCTTCACTTTGTTTTGTAAATCATAGAATATCCAGAAAGAAAAGGAACCCAGAAGGATCACTGAGTCCAGCTCCTGGCTCCACACAGAACCACCCCAAAATCAGACCATGTGTCTGAGAGTGTTGTCCAAGCACCTCTTGAACTCCAGCAGGCTCAGTGCAATGACCACCGTCCTGGGGAGCCTGTTTCAGTGCCCAACCACCCTCTCGGTGTAGAACCCAATGTCTACCCTGGATTTTTTGAAATGTTTACACCATCTCAAATTCACAAAACACAAATAATACCCTAATATGCAAACACCGCATATGTTCATGTTGAATCTAATTGATGTTTGTGTATGGAGTAAAGAGTTAGTTTATAAAAGTTAGTTAGTTTAACATATGTTAGTATGTATCCATGCTCATGTTCAGATAATCTCTTTATCATCATTCTACAATTTTTGGAACCTATTTCTTTCGACCTCCTTTCCTGTATTACCTTGCCTTTAGCAGAAGTTCTCTGGCAGGCTGCTAACACCTGTCTGGTGTTTGTACCATTGCTTACCATGGGGTCTATTCCAGTTTCTGCAGCACTAGCCCTAGAGTGCCAAACAGCACTGAAAGACGGCTAATGCTCAGCTATTATTAGTTAGCTGGAGGGAACACTCAAGATTTCTGCCAGAGGAATGACTTTTTTATTGAAATACCCAATATCTGCATTTATATGAGGACAATTTGAAGAGCAGAAAAGACTTTAATTAAACTGCCATACAATGCAGGCAGTGATGGACAATGCTGTTCTCAGAATCGGTTCAAGCTTTGGCTTGTCATTCACTAAATTTTGGGAGCATGCATGCTACAGTCCAGTTCCAATCTGGAATAAGCTAAACGAGTTTCTGAGAAGTCAGAACCTTAGCACAAGGTAGACATTTGCTCATTTTGCCTCCTCCAAGAAGTATGGGCACTAGTTAAAGTTTCTTGGCACTATCCATTTCAGCCTGAATCTGAGCAGAGGCACAGCAGAAGACAGCATACTATAAAATTAGGAATGGCAAAAGTGATTCCAGAAACTGCAGCCAGAAAGAGATTAAATAAATGCTGTCTATGTGTTCAAGCAGGAAGCCAACATTCTTATTCGTGAGCAACATAAGCACATGCCTTTTCTTTCACAGTTCTGTTACATTAGCTGAATATATTGCATTCTTATTAACATTAAAATGTTGGACAAATCACTGTAGACTTTGTCACAATGGCTGCAGTAGTTGGAAAAGTTTCTCACATATGTCATTTATGGCAGGTAGTCCAGTATGGACACCAAAAAGGAAAGAAAGATAAGTTTGCAGACCTATATATCTTTGTCTAAAACCACTTTACTTTTAATCAAAACCTCCAGTGTTGGATTTTCTAATTCTTTGTGCAGAAGGATCATAAGGTGCTCAAATATGATTTCTGGGCAAGGCACACTTCCAGAATCCATTGATAGCTTTGCAGCCCACTCCATTCCTTGTTAGGCTGTTCAGTGAGTAGGCAATGAAAAATCTCCTCTGCAGAGATAGATGGATTCCACCAGCAGCCTGGAAAATGTGCTCTCTTCCCTCTGGGACTTGCAGAAGATTAATGCCCTCCAAGGCTTGAATAGCCTTAAATAACATTGAAAGAATAAGAATAGCAAGTTCCCCAGTCTGATTTGCCCTAGCCCACAAAATTAAAACCCCTCAAAAAAATAACTGTCCGAATGAATTAAACTTGAAATATTAATCCAATTGTCTCTGCTTATGTATCCAGAAGGAGTATCTGAACAGCCCATAGTCCCAATTTTTCAGAGGTATCCTGTCATCATGAAAACATTATGTTTGCAGAGAAGTGGGAGGAAGGCTTAATTTTCTTTTTGTCCTTCTCTGGATAGAAGATAGATCTATCTTAAAAATGCTGGAATTTTTCTATTGGATCACACCAATAGTACATTGAGTCCAGTACTTTGTCTCAGACAATGGCAATGAGAGAGGCTATTTAAAGAGAGTGTGTAAGCCTTCTCATCCTCTGCAGTCCATCTCTGTTGTACTTCTTCTATATCTACAAATATTGTATTGGAACTACTTTTACCATCTTATTGCTCTACAGGTGGTTTTTGCTTTGTTTTGTTTTGTTTTGTTTTCCTTCTCCTCAGTAATGAGCTTCTCTCTCTAAATTGTTTTTGAGAAAATCATGTGTCAAAAGCCTTGTTTTTTAATTTTTTATTTGTTTTATTTTTTTTTCCCCCAAGGTACTTCCAAGACATATGCTCCAGCATTTTTAGAAATGCTGGCAGATCTAATGATTACTTTTATATTTTACTATAATGGAAAGACTAGTTTCCTTAGCTATCCGGACTGCCTTGACCTCTGGTGAAAATCCATGACAGGAGTCCAAACTGAGTGCATGGGCTGGTTGTGAAGGCCATCAACAACTGTAAGATTTTAGCTATTTCTTCCTTTGACTTCTGTCAAGAATAAATTGTGTACCTTGCCTCCTGACTCATTGTCCTTAAAAAGGGGTTTCACTCTCATTTTTCTCCCTCTCCTGATCTTGATAGATAAACAAAGAATCCATAAACCAAGATTTAAGACCAGATGCTATAACTGAAAAGAATGCAAGTTTCCTCTAAGTCCGAACAGAGGGGTAGGATACATGATGACAACTGTCTCAAGGAGTAGGTGAGTATAAACTTCATGCCAAGTAGTATGAATTCACAGGCTAAATATGTTTTCTCACCATATTGCCCTCCCCAACCCACTGCAAATCCATGTCTGAACAGACCTTCCATTCCTCTCTGCCACTCTGAAAGGTGACAACATGAGAGCACAAGGCATACCTTATTTCCTTTACTTCAGCAACAGTGATAAGAATTTCTTCATTGCTTGAACCAAGTCAAAAAACATCAACTCAGCTTGCATCTACTCATTGCATTCTAGCTCAATGAGCACAGATGATTTTTTTTGTTTAACAGTATGCAGAATGTATCACCAAGTACAGGCAAAATTTGCCCAGCTGGCACATATATTTCTGTAGCTTATTCCAGCTTACCTCAATCAGCAGAACAAGCACATCATCATCCTGCAGAAAACAAACAGCCCAGATTAAAACCTTTTATAACAGTTGAATTTATTTATTTATTTATTTATTTATTTATTTATTAGATACACAGCATAGAAAAGCTGAAAGGCTCTCTGGTATTGTTGGTACACTTTTAGCCATGCTCTGACATATATATGTATTCTGAAGGCATGTTCAAAAGTGCTTTTTTTTTGAAAATGTATTAACAAAATAACAGAGGTAGGCAGAATGAGTCAATAGATGGAACAAGTTTTAATGCATGATATTGAATAAGAGGCAATACACACAGTGAAGAAATGCAAAAAAATATATATATATATAATGAGGATGGGGGTGGTGTGGTGGTGGGTGCAAAGTATTTTAACTTAGAAGAGCAAGGAAGAAGCAGCAAAGGCATGCATCAGTTATGGCATAACCAAAAAAAATTGGGGAAAATTATTATTATAAATAAATATAAGTGGGGCAATATTATATTTTTCAAGGCTAGGGAAAAGAATGCTATCCACACTGAAACAAGAGACAGTCTACATGAATTTTAGATTTACTGAGCCTTCAAGTTTTGGACCTGGTCAGGATCTCAGCATCTATATTAGATGTTGCCAATCTGTCACTCAGCATTTCAGTGACACTGTCGTGCCACAGGGGCTGCTTGGGAGACCATACTAAGACCTCTTGCTGTGGCTACAGACAGCTGAATATCCAGAGCGCTTGCAGTGATGAAGACTGTAGAAGAACGACAAAGGAGCAGAAGGAGACATCAAGGAAAGCTGCCAAGGTAGTTCTTAAAGTGTTCACCGGGGCTGTAGCAAATGTCACTGTGGTTCTTCAGTCACTGCCCTGATTATTTATCTTGCCTCATGTAAAACCAAGCTGATAGCATGGACTACTAAATCCCATAGGCTGAATCCAAACTGTAACCTTTGAAGAGGTTTTTTATGTATTTTTTACATACACATTTTTACATATAATATCCTATCAAGTTTGCCAGATGGTCACGCCATTTATGTTTTGAATTAGAACCTGAAAAGCCAGACTTCAGAGGTTGGACTATAGTCTGGTCCCTGTGTTCATTAATTCTCTGTATCTGGACATAATAGATACAAATCTGCACAATAGACAAATTTGTACTTTGCACATAGTTTTCCCTCTGAAAACATTGATTTAAGATCATATTATCTCAAAGCTGTTTTGAATATATTACTTTATACTACTTTTGGTCATCTTGATGTTAGCTATTGATCATTACTCTAATGACTAGAATATTTGCATCACCAACTGGTGAAAACACTGAATGAAATGCCTTTTGTATCACAGTTTCTCATCTTAAATGAACCTGAAATTCTCTGAAAACGTGTTTTAGGCATGCTGCCTAATATTTATCAGCAAATTTTTGTAAATTTTTGGTTCCTTATAAATAATTGGTCTATTTGCTCAGGTATTCAGTAAAACAGAAATTTCTTTTCTCAGATTCTGTTTCAATTAGTACTCATCAATCATAAGTCAGGTTTTAAATGACAGACTGAATGCTAGTATGAGATAAATTTCTCACACCATTTGGTGTTCATTCTACATCGTGATATACAGCACTGTAAATTCTAGTTGTGTTTGTCTTTGTTTTGTCTGGTTTCTAATCTCATTGACTTTTTTCATGCTGCCATGAACATTTTATCAGTCCCTCTTGTGCTTTTACATTATGTGTGCAGAAAATGTATATCTGAAATATCTGTCAGGTTACTGTCATAAGCTTCTGTCTGAAGTAATCAAAAGGTTTGTAATGGTTTTGGCTGAGAGAGAGTTAATTTTCTTCTTAGAGGCTGTTTTATATTTTTGACAAAAAGAGTGATGATAATACACCAATGTTTTTAGTTGTTGCAGAGCGGTGCTTACACAGAGTCAAGGACTTTTCTGCTTCCTGTGCTGTCCTGTCAGCGAGGAGGCTGGGGGTGCACCAGGAGCTGGGAGGGGACACAGCCAGGACAGGTGACTCAGACTGACTAAAGGGACATTCCATACCATATGGCATCATGCTCAGTGATAAAATCTGGGGAAAAGAAGGAGGAAAGGGTAATGTTATTTACCTTCCCAAGAAACCATTACCCGTGACAAGCCCCACTTTTCTGGAAGTGGCTGAACACCTGCTTTCTGATGGGAAGCAACAAATGGATTCCTTGTTTTGCTTTGCTAGCACAAGTAGCTTTTGCTTTACCTAGTAAACTGCCTTTGTCTCAACCCATGAGTTCTCACATTTTTACCTTTTTCTCCCCCATCCCACCTGGGGAGAGTGAGCAAGCAGCTGTGTGATGCTGAGCTGTCTGCCAGGGTTAAACCACAACAAAGTTACATGATGTTCTTAAGATTTTGTGTATTAAGTCTGTTTATATACATCAGCATCCCAATTATTGTTGTTATTATTATTTTGTCTGAGAAACAAAGAAGGGTATATCTGGAGGCTGAAATCAAGCCTCTTGCTGATTCTCTGAAATGAAATTTGTTGACTACTTCTGTTCAGAAATGTGTACTGTTGTATGCAATATTCATAATATGGATAGATACTTCATACAAGAATAATTTAATTGTCTGTTCTGCTCAACCATTGTTTAATGAATTCCTAACAACCTGACAACAAGCTGTCGGAGGGCCATTATTAAATTTCGTGTTTGCTTTGCAGTTTTGTTCACCATTGCTTCACCTATTTAGAATTAAGATGACATTAACTTCTTTTTTTCTTCACAAATAAAAGCTTGGAATATTTTGTAATTTAAAAAAATGCAATATTTAATCTTTCACTGCTGAAGCTTATTGGTCATAAAAAATAAAAAGTAGATTTTTACTTAAATCGTTGTGTTGTGGTTTAACCCGGCCAGCAGCTAAGTACCACATGGCCATTCGCTCACTCCCCCTCCCCCTCTGGGATGGGGGAAGAGAATCAGGAAAATGAAGCCTGTGGGTTGAAATAGAGACAGTTTATTAGGACATAAAATAATAATAATAATAATAATAATAATAATAATAATAATAATAATAATAATAATAATAAATATGTACAAAAAAAGTGATGCACAATGCAATTGCTCACCACCCTCTGACCGATGCTCAGCCTATCCCTGAGAAAGCAGCTGGCCCCCCCACCCCAGCTAGCCACCCCTATATATTGTTTAGCATGACATCAGATGGTATGGAATACCCCTTTGGTTAGTTTGAGTCAGCTGTCCTGGGTCTGCCCCCTTCCAGCTCCTGCTGCACCCCTAGCTTGCCCACTGACAGGACAGAGTGAGAAGCTGAAAAGCCCTTGGCTTGGTGTAAGCACTGCTCTGCAACAATTAAAACATCAGCATGTTATCAGCACTCTTCTCATCCTAATCCAAAACATAGCACCCTACCAGTTACTAGGAGGAAAATTAACTCTGTCCTAGCTGAAACCAGGACACATTGACAGCCTGTCAGGAAAAATATAGAAACCTAAGAGAAAAATATGTAATAAATAGTATAGCACACAGTAGGGAAATTTCCAAAAAATGCAGCAAAATTATTCCAGTTAATTTTATTAGGTATTTGTTTGTTCTAAAATTATGTATTTATGTGAAAAGGAAAGAACCATATGACCAAATGGGATGTCATTGACTATACTATTGTTAAATATAACTCTAGCCTGCCATCTTTTATTTATCTCTTCTATAAACTAAATTGACTTAATCTTTTTGATCTCTCTTTCAGTAGAAGTTTTCTAAATCTGTAAGGATTCTCATTTCCCTTCTTTGGACTGTTTCTCTTCTGCTGTATCTTTTCACATCAAAATGAACACTGTAGCAATGAATACTGAATTTCTGAAATATGTGTCATCAGTATTGTTCTATTCTGTATCTGACTCTTCAAACAATCATACGTCTTTGAGGTATCTCTTGTGGTTATAGAGCACTGAGTGAAGGTTTTCATTTTCACTGCTCCAGTGACACTCAGGTCTGTTCTGTAAAAGTCTGCAGCTAATTACACATCCATCAATGTGTAGAAGTAGCTTGCATTACTCATTCTAATGCACAATACTTTCTACTTATCTATAATGATCTTCATCAGCCATTGGGTTACCTAATTGTTCAGTTTTCTTAAGTACTTTCACAGTTTGTTTATCTATATATAAGGTGTTTTAACAATGTTCATTATTAAAATATCCAAACACCTCCTAGACATTACTGACTTCTGAAGAAAAATGAATAAATTATTTTCAATTTAAATGTTCTATTTGTTCAAAAGCTGCTCTTTTACTCCTTTTTTTTTTGAAATTATTGGTTGAATAAGTATTTCTGTGCTTGCTTCATGTAGGCAGCTATGAAGAATAGCAAAGTGAAGGCATTACTAGACTATGGGTTAAGTGCAATAGAGCACCTAAGTAGAGCATGTGATGTTCTTAGTGTAAGATACAAGAGAGGAAAGAGGTGCAAGTCTTTGCCTCAGTTTCCCCACTGGGTATTACATCTTTCTTGAGCTCTTACTGCAGGTCAAGAATGCAGTACTTTCCAATGCACAATTTCCATCATCAGTTAAAACTCTCAGCCATACTAGTATTTGTATTTAATTAATTTAGAAGTTGACATGAAGTTAATAAGTTGGTTCCAGGAGAAAATAATGCATACGAGAACATATATATATTTTTTCTATCAAATCTTAAATCAGCAGTTAAGATGGAGTTCTTAATTATTTTTTCCTACACCCCTAGGCATCCCAAATGATTTCTCCTGACTGTCTACAATTTTCATATAGATTTCATAACTATAATTGTTTTATGAAAACATTTTAGTGTCTGGATGTTTAAATTTTTGCATGTGTGTGTGTTAAAGTCTTAGATTGTTAGTAGTGTCTTAAAGATGTTGTGACAGTCTTTTCTTCTGTGGAGAAATGGAGTTATTAAGACTTGCATGTAAATTAAATTGTATGTTATTCTATTCACTAATCCAGAGATCTAGTCCTCTGTTTTCCCTTCCCTTCCCTTCCCTTCCCTTCCCTTCCCTTCCCTTCCCTTCCCTTCCCTTCCCTTCCCTTCCCTTCCCTTCCCTTCCCTTCCCTTCCCTTCCCTTCCCTTCCCTTCCCTTCCCTTCCCTTCCCTTCCCTTTGCTCCCCTCCCCTCCCCTCCTCTCCCCTCCTCTATTTTTCCCTGGTGCATCTTTATTGAAATGTCTAAACTTAAGCTTAGCAAGGCAAACCATGCACTTTTAGTCAAAATTAAGCCCAAACACTGTGAAGATAGATCAGTATAGAATTTGGGTTGTTCTCTAATCTCTTGCTTGTATTAGACACATATACAAAGCTGAGATTTAGTAATGAAAAATACATGTTTTATGTATGAACTGGATATGAATCTTTAACAGCAATACACGAAATAGCTCCTTCCCTGTTACAGCATGAAACATTTGATATCCTGAAACTCAATGCTTTCTCTAGAACAATAAGAAGTAGGCAAGAGAAAGATGGTTCCAAGACCTCAAACCTCACAGTCAATCCACAGTTTTGAAAAGTCAGTGAAGTCATTATAGCCCAAGACAATTCCACCACTCTAATCTTCTGTTTTGGGCCCTAACAATAGAAATAGTCTAAATGTCAAGCTGAGAATCTGAACTTCCTATACCTCCATAACTGGTGAACATAAGTAAATATATCCTGTGTTTTCAGAAAAAAAAAAAAAAAAAAAGAAAAAAAAAAAAAGTGAACCTTCACTTCTGCATTGCTGCAGTCTGAATTTATACTGGGTAGATGGGTAGATAGCTGGATGTATAAAAATACCCTTGATTTGAAAGTCACATAATTCTGTAGTACTCCAAGAATTTAATAAGTATAAAGAAATATCTACCTTTCTTTTCTGTCTTTTCAGCATTGTCTGCAAGGTGTTGATTCTGTGTATCTATGAAAGATGGGATGCGAAACTGAAGTTATTCACTGAGATGAATATTTTACTTTTAATGGAAAGGTTAAAATTCAGTATTTGTCTCATGTACAATACATATGCTATTCTGTTAGCAAAAATCAAGCCACTTTTATTTTGCTTGGCACCTTCTAAGCATGTAGCTGAACAGTAAGAACGGAGAAAGGATCTGTCATACTTATTCTCCTTTGAGTCAGAAATTCTGCTTTCTCAAAGTCTGAGTTTCCACAGGTGGGATATCCATTCATCTTCAACAATCCACAGCTTTGTGACAGAAACTGTGCTAAAACAAGCGTTTTTAAAGTTTTGGAAGTTTTAGATCTCCTTAAGATGAGGGTTTGGGCTAAATTTTAGGATTCCCTTTTCTTCACTGAGTGCTCTCACTAGTAAGCCACTGTACAAGATGTCAGCATCTAATAACACAATGTGTTATTACAACTCAGCTTCACTGAGGTGCCTACATACCACTTTAAGAGAGCTTTTATGCCTAGGCAGGGTGTGCCATTTCCCTGCAATTTGGCATGCTCTGCTGGCATCCCAGCATTCAGTATGTTGGCTGTTAGGATTCAAGGACTCTCGAGTTAGTAATCACTGGAAGCTACAGGTGTTGCGACAATGAGCCTTAAAACACTTACAGAGGCACCTGGATGACCAGGCTGTCTGCTCACTAAAGGCTGTGTTATTACCAAGCACGTGCAACAGAATTACTGTTGTGTGGCTGTTTTGTTGTTTCAGGAACTGTATAGTTTTGACAGATTTTCTTGAACATAGATGCTTAAATTTTTTCTAGGTTGTGCTTTAGGTACAGCTTTTACTTGAATCAAGGGGAATTAGGCATTTCCCTGGTTTCGGAAGCCCAAATACTTATGTGGATCTGGTTCATGCATGACTAATAGTTCATGAAATTGAGCTGAACTTCAACTGAGTAGGAATTTGAGTACTTTCAGCAGGGTTGAACACTTTTTGTTAGCCCTAGTGATATCTCCTTCCAAGTGCCTTCAGGCTAGAGAAGAATGTAGGCAGAAGGAGAGAGGGAAATGCATATTTGAAACATTTTCTATATTTGTGTGTATGCGCATGCATGTGCACTGTCTGCAAGCACTGTTATATGACTGTTACAAATAAAAAAATCCTGGGTCATAAACACTTGACAAACATATCAACCATTTCTAAGAAATCACCCACTCATATAACTGAATTGTGAAACTGTTCAAGCAGTATGTCAAAACAAGACAGCACAATAAATAATGTTTTACATTATATCAGGTTAATAAATACAAAGCAATGGAATATTAAAGAAAACATTTTATTAGAATTATGATACTGGCTACACACTTCAAAGAAACAGAATTACATATCAGCATATTCTATCAACAAAAGGGGGAAAAAGTTTACTTTTCTCAAAGAAAAATATTTTCTCTGAAATAATTGACAGAACATTTTGTGTTTATTTTGTCTTTCCCAAAACAAGGATAGAAAATAGAATGTTTCTTAAAATACCTTGTAAAGGTAGTATCGTTAACAATCGCTATTATAGTGTTTTCTCTAGTTTAAGGTCAATTATACGAACAATGGAATGATTAGAAACCAAAAAAAAATTCTACTCAGTTCCTTTATGAGATAGTGGCATAACAAAAACGTTTGTATCCTCAGAGAGATACTTTACAAACAAAACAAAAAAAATAGACTTCCAAAATAAAACTGGAATTTAGATAAGGCACAAGACTCCCAGCCCCATAGAAATGTTCAGCAGGACTGTGTGTGTATGTAAAAAGAACAGCTATCACTGCTCTTTGTCTAAGTGACATTCAAAAACAATCCTCCCTCTTCAGGCATCATTCTCACGAAATATGCCTGTAGGACTCAGAAAATATAAGCATAAGAATAGCAATTAGCACAGTGAGTGCTGCTCCCCACTTCCTCCCACCTGCTGTCCACCCCTTTGTATGTCCGTCTCTCTAGAAACTCTCTGGCACTCTCAAGTGCTGATCCCTCATGCACCTTCTGGCCACGACTCTCCACTATCAGGCTCTCAGAAGACTGCATGGACGTATGCAATGCATGCCAGAGTTCCTTTCCAGCTGTACGTATTTATGCAGAGAGCCTCGCCTTGGGCCATGGCTTTGTGTCACAACTATATGTTAGGCCGTGTAGGCCAAGCTTAGCCCCAGTTTAATAACTAGAGCAACTTCAAAGGACTTGCCTCAGTATGATATGTATTTTGCAGAATGGTGCTTGCTCTCCCTCTTTCTTTCAAATCCCTCCTCTTAAGCATTCAATCATTATCTGCTTTTCTCCTTCATGACCTACATGTTCTTAAATTAAACCATCAGCATTGCCATGTTTCATTTATAACACAATGAGACTCGTATTATCTTTGTCGTAGCACTTACCCCATCTTGCATCAGAGATGCTTTCGTCTTTGCTCTTCATATATTGTCTGATGTAGACTCTGGGGTGGGAAGGCCTGGGCTTTTAAATCTCTGTGAAGTACTATTTGAATTTGAAGTGATACATACATATTTAATTAGAATATGCATAAAAATAATTACCAATATTCTTAGCTGGCCTGAATGCAAGACGATATGCTTTTAAATCTAAGCTCTTTTTCTCTTCAAAATATAAGCACAGACATTTGCATCAATATTTTAAAAAAGAGATTTGGAAGAGAATATCTCTAAAAATATACCAAATATATATGTTTATACATAGGAAAGTATTTTCTTCCATCATAACTCAATCCCCCCTCATTCTTTGAAACTGTACAAATCTTTACATGTAACAAAATAGGCTGTATAAACTAAGGACAGCAGGTTTATTGGAGGTCATACAACAATCTCATAGCCTGCCATTCCAGCTGTAATTGTCTGTCTACAGTCTTTTATGGTCAGATACAAACAAATTCTGACTGACTCTAAACCAATTGGAGTCATAGAAGACACAGATGAAACAAAGTTTCCCTGTAATAAGTTGAGTAGTAAGGCATTAATAGGGCTACTGAGTCTATATATCTTCTGGCTGGCTGCCAGAGCAGAATGATTCCATGTCTCAAAAAACAAAAAAACAAAACAAACAAACAAAAAAACACCAGTCTTGCTTTCCATATAAAATATGCAGAATCTCTCTTCAGTGACCAGAGCACATAGGGACTGAGTGAGCCAAAATCTGTGTGGGCAAGTTCTCAATAAGGTGTGATATTGCTGAATCCATATTCAGACCTAACAGTATTTTTCACCATATACCTCCAGCAATGTTTTGTGGAATCATTTTTACCTGCTTCCCAAGCAATTTCCCTCGATGAAGCAACACAAATTGAACAGTATTAGAATATTTGTGAAACATAAGAAAAGGTATATTAATAAAGGAAATAAGCATATGAAGGAGAAAGGATTAAAACTGAGAATTTCTTAGCAATACAAAACTTCAGAGTTGAAAAAGAAGAAGAAGAAGAAGAAGAAGAAGAAGAAGAAGAAGAAGAAGAAGAAGAAGAAAAAGAAAAAGAAAAAGAAAAAGAAAAAGAAAAAGAAAAAGAAAAAGAAAAAAGAAAAGATTATGCCTTGCCTTCCCCCCAGAAAAACAAAACAAAACAAAAAAAAAAAAAAAAGAGAGAGAGAGAGAAAGAAAGATCCACACTGTGAAACCAGAATAGCCTAGACAGAATAAATAGAAAAGGTCAGAAAAGGGGCCAAAGATGGGTATCACAGGTTGATGGATAGATTGTTTCTGATTCCATTTTGTTGCAGTTCTGTTCTGCCACTCTGAATCTGGGGGAATAGAAGGGAAAAAAAAGGCATGGAAATAACTTGTGTAAAATTTGATTGAATAGGTATATTTTCATACTATTATGTGAAGAGGCTGATTGACATTCAGAAGTATGGTTACAATTGGCTTAGCCCAAGGGTTTGTCTAGTCCATTTATTTGTTTCCAGGGAATCACAGTGGCATGCCTAAGACTATAGATTGCATTTCCTTATGATGTTCTCCTGGCTTAGGCCGTTTATGTTTGTCTTTGTAGTAACAAGCAATGGATCTCTCTTCCAAGTACTTTTTTGGTTTCCCTTTGAGCACTGGTAAATTTCTTGCATCTACAATATCCTTTAATCTTCACTGAGTGAAGAATTGCTTTATTGGGTTTATTTATTACTGCTTTTTATTGTTGTTTTGTTTGAAAGTTAAATTTTCATGGCCACATTCAGTGACTTCTTTTTTTTGTGTTGGAGAAAAGGAACAGTTAACATCTACCAGTACATGCCTTTTGTGTCCCTAACTCATCTTTTTCATGACAGAGTCCCAGCCTACTCAATCTTTCTTCCTGAAGTTATTATTCCACACCTTAAAGTCCTTCTCTACACTTGCCATTTTATTGGACACTGTCCCAGTCTCATAAGTCTATCTTCATTGCTTCACAGTTTTCTCTCATTCTTACTACACAGGACAAATCCATATTTGGACAAATTCATGTTTTCAGCAGACTGTCCTCTCCCTGCTCAACCCCTTCCATGTTGTCAGCAAAACTTCATGATTCCCCTCACCAGAACTTTTGTTCAGTGCAGTCCCTTCTGCATTTGTTCACCCTCAGAAGAGAATAGAAGTTACTCCCTCCTCTCCTGTTTTCTGGATGTGGTAATTATTTGCACCCATAATCCAGGAAGAGAGACAGCAATCCAAAGTAAGCACTCATCTTAAATATACAAGTCAGAAGTGAGAGGGGTTGTTTTGTTTTGTTTTTTTTTGGTTTTTTTTTGGGAGGGGGTGGTTGGTTGGTTTTGTTTTGCTTTGTGTGTTTGGTTTTGTTTTAAGATGATACAAATTCTTTGAAGCATACGTCATTTTTCCACAATTGCATATTTTTCATATTCTCAAAGAAATTTCCATTACTCACTGCATGAGACATTCAGATCATCATTCATGCATCCTGTCAGTCTGGAGGTGAGTCACTAACAGTGCACGGGCCAGGCAGCATATTTCCAGAGCTGTTTTGTTTTTCCAGAATGATATTTCTTCAAGAACTCTGTGGGGCAGTTCTTACAATAGGAGAAATATTAGTTCAATAAATGGAAACTTACTAACCTCCTCTTCAGAAAGTTTACTCTCTTATAATCTCCTTTTATAAACTCCCCCCCAAATACAGCATCCTTTTAAGGTACATTGCTGTCATTGTCAGGAAATAACCCAGCCATGTCTTGCTTGATCACAACTTTATTGATGGCAGTCTCTGGTGGAGAGATGGGAAAGTGCTTCACTTCTATTGCCAGTTGCATTTTGGGGCAAAGGGGATACAGTCATAATCCACCTGTGGCATGCCAAACAACAGCTCTACTGAGACCTGAGGTGGCCGTCATGCCTCACGACTTAACAAATACAAAATTAAGAGGGCTGACTTGCTTCTGATGGAGTAAATCATTGAGCCTGATGTTATTTTTCCTATTTACAGAAAGTGGAGCAGCTTTGTGGAGCATTTTTGTCTTTCCAGCCTTCCTTTCCTTCATATTGACCTTATCATTAAACACTGCCAGTTTCAGAGTATACTGCAATAGGTTGTGGCCTTTATCAGTACTGTATACTTTATTTACATACCAGCTAGGGTAAAATTTCAATAAAAGCCAGCTTGCATTCTTTTATTTAATACAAAACACTTTTTTCCCCCTTTAGCTGAAGTAAAGCTTCTGTTTCATGGCATTTTAAAGCACATTGCTTATATTGCTTATGCCACAATGCCAATTGCTTTTCTTTTAATTAAGTAGGTGTCACTAAATGCGACTTTAAAGTATTTTGAGATTCTCTGATCTGTACTTTTTGCCATCTTAGATAAGCTCAATATATCTGAATTTATAGATTGAGGAAATCTATTTAGTTAGTTTGAATGTTTAATGTATTTTTTTCCAAATAATGTGGCAAAATCCTATGATGCAATGCCCCATTCATATAGAGGGTATGTCAACATTATCCAGAAAACTACAATAAAAAGGGTTGATATGGATTTTTACTGACAAATTGATGGTATAACTGGTACTTAAAGCACTTATGTGTACTCAGGATGTGTATTGTCTACATGGGATACATGTGAGTATATGTAATTCCTGTGATGCTCCAGTATACTGTATCTTACTTAAATTTACAAACACTGGCTAAATTCTCTCTCTCCCATTTCACTGCTACATTATAGTACAGATTATTTAATTTGCTCTTCTAAAGTGTGTAGTGGCTGAGCATGAACACATGTATTATTAAATAGGTTACTACAATTGATTATAGTTCTTGGCTTGTAAGGCATCTTTATGCTATCCTTGGCCTCAGGCCCTACCCAACTCATCTCCAATTTTCTTCCAGTTTCTCTCAGATTCCTAAAAAGTATCTATTATTTCTTATATAATGTAAGGAGCCAGATCACATCATGGTAATATTTAGTTCTCTAGATAGTGTTTAGCTTAAGGTAGAAGTGTTTGGGTTCATAATTTGAAAATTCCTGTGGGCACTTACAGTGGTATACAGATGGCATATAAGCAGCTAAGTCAGAGAACATTAAAACTACTTCTGTGCCCTTCAGCCTTGTGCATAGTGTTATGGTG
Source organism: Anas platyrhynchos (assembly GCF_047663525.1). Lineage (NCBI taxonomy): Eukaryota > Metazoa > Chordata > Aves > Anseriformes > Anatidae > Anas > Anas platyrhynchos. The sequence goes on from NC_092587.1 coordinate 174,543,183, forward strand.
TCTATTGCATTAGGTATAGCTTGGGCAGTTCATGAGTTCAAGGCTGAACATGGGATATGATAAACCACACTGTTTCATTGTAATCTGTCTTCCTGGCAAGGTCTTGGCACATGCCAGGTAAGACCTTTCTAAAAAAAACTTCTGGGCACATTTTAAAGTATAGCATAATAGAATCAGAATCCCCAATATATAAAGCAGATGAGGCCACCCTATTCAAAGGGGGGAAAAAAAATATCTTATGCAATTTGACCTCAGAACTGTGTTAGACACCCAAACTAGTCTTACAAGAATGAGGGTGAGCCCACAGTGCAGTTCAGAAGTGCACAAAGCTATTGGTGAAGCTAATGGTTTGGTGAAGCTGGTTTGCTTCCACTTCCAGAGATGACTCAGATATCCACACTGCTTTTTAGAGAGATCACAAATATGAAATGGTTTTGATTGTTTTTATGTGTTTTGTTTTTTTCCTAAAATGTACAAACTGTTTTTTACAATTTTTCTATCATGTATGTATAGAAGTGAGGCAAGCATCTAGCTTTATGTCTTATTCATTAACCAGCTGGATATTTGGATCTCATTTTAGAGGAATCTGAGAGTTCAAGACAAGCAAGACTCAAATCCTCATTTCCTTTTTTACTGGATTAATATTTCTTTTACCTGACAAAATGCTACTCCTTTCTTGCCCTACAGAGGAAATTTATAAAAGAAATAGAAATGTGAACTCCCATTTTCAAAGGTGCAAAAGTAAAAAATCAAGGCAGTCATATATAAATAATGAAATTAAAGACTGTACTTTCACTAAAGTACATCTGCCTTCAGAATGCTTTCATGACAGTGTAGGGAATCAGACTGATAATTAGCATGTTCATTTCATTACAGTTTGTAGACATGGGCTAAAGTGAACACCTCCTACCCATTCTGTCCTTTATGTTAGGCATATACTGTCCTCCAGATGGATTTCTCTATTTCTCTAAAACTATTTATGCATGCATATTTATGTTTCCTCTCTTCAGTTGCTTAATTATACTCTATACCTGTAATGTGAAAAAATAACCAAAATCATTAATTAAATCCATATTTAGACAATTACATAAAAAGTAATCTGATTTTCAGTGACACAAAGCATCAACAACTCTACAAGATAGAGGATTTTACAGATACCTTCACAACTTTGGAAATATTTGGCTTAAAATTACCTGTTGCTTTTAACCTGACCTTTTGAAATTACCTACATCTCTCTGATTTCCTTAACTTCAAACATTGTCCACATGTGGAGGTGCCCAGATTATTGCCCCTAGTGTGTGTTTATCAAGCTTCATTCAGAAGCACACTGACAAGTTTCTTTCAGGTCCATAGTAAACTGCACATACAGAGTGTGGTGGAAAGCCACATCCTAGAAAAGTTAGATTCAGGACATAAATCTAGATGTGTGTTGACACAAAGTCAATTCTTGCCTTAAAAATAAACTGCCTGTTTCAAGCTAAGTTATGAAAAATAGCACATTTTTTTCTATACTCACTATCACTTCAGTTTGCTCATAAGCAAGGGACATGAAAACACACAACAGATGAAGAACATGTCTGCCCTTCTATGCACTGCTTTGTTAGTAGGCCTTTGCAGTGGCCTACATAGTCCAAAATAAGCCAGTTTTCATGGGCACTTCAGCCTTGCAGGTATCAACTACTGAAAAGGAACACTAGTAATTTTAAGACAATTATAGCTGTAGAAGCCAAAATATTTTACCAGACCAAATGACATCTTTCCCTAACACTTCAGACATTTCTGCTTTTCCAATATTTATCTCATTCATCCCTATCTCTCGTTTTTGTCTTTTAGTCTCCTTTTTTTATTAGGTAATGTCTATGGAGTGATATCACCTCTCTAACTCATTCGACTGCTTATGGTTCCAGGTAGGAGATTGTTTTAAGAAGTAACGAGTAAGCTCTTCTACTCTTAACTTTCCCACCCTGAAGAAAAAGAAGGAAGGGAAAAAAAAAAAAAAATATATATATATATATATATATATATATATATATATATAATATATATATATATATATATATTATATATATATATATATAATATTTATTTATTTATTTATTTATTTTTCTGCTCCATTCAATCTAAGAACTCAAGTGAGCTGCTGAATTATGCTGGTAAGACTTCATTCTAGATAACTGTTTCCTTGATGCCTTCTCATCTGCTTTTTGCCCTCTCCATCAGCTACCCTACTACTTTTTAAAAGCAATTCAGAGCCTTGTTTTTTCATCCATTTTCAATTATAGGTATTAGTATTCTCCTCTGCTTTGTACTGACTGAGGTTTTCCGCTCTGAGTTTGCCAATTGGTCCTTAGTTTTTACCCTAAATCCTTTCAATGTTGGTTTTGTCTTTGGCTTTTATACTACTTGATTGTAGAATTCACTTCCACCAGACATCAGAATTGTCAAATCAACAAAGTTCTTTGGGGAAAAAAATAAAAAAATAATAAAATAAAATAAAATAATAAAAAAGAACTTTTCCATTTATTTTTAAGACTCACTTCTCAATTTCAAGTTCAATACAGTTCTAAGTTTTTGTTTGAGGTATTTTTAATATAAAGTGCTTTGAAATATTTTGTATGGGCAGCATTATATAAATTTAATTTATAGCTGTAATGTAAGGTGAACTTAATTTATTCTAAAGCCAAAATGCAGATTTTGCTTCATCTGCTCCTGTAATGACAGATTTTCTGCCAGACTTTGTATTGAATCTTAATAAATGGAACTTGACTCAGAGATACTGGAAGGATCTGACATCTTGGAAAAACATGTCTGATGAATCATAGACATAAATTAGACATATAAACTATCAATTAGGTCACCCATTTTGTCCTAGAGTCAGTGAAAAATATTATAATCCATTTGCATCGTCTTCTAATTTCTAGTCTAGTTTGCAACAGGCAAAGGTGTGCTGAATCTGAAACTTCCCTTTGGCTCAGGTATTCTTTCCTGACTCATATCAGCTTGTGCATTCCATACCAAGTAAATTAATCAAAATCACTTTTGATCAAGTTTAACTGGAGGCAGCGTTAACTTATAAGTTAATCAATAGCTTTATTCTCTAAAACTTATTGTAATTTTACATACACTAACATCTGTGAAGACACACATCCCTGCGGTAATATGTAGGGTATTTTTCTGTCTTAATCTGTAATTACTGCTAATTATGGACTATTCCAGTAAATAGTTTCATGCACATATTTTAAAGTATAGTAAGAATCTCATGTAAACCACATGTCATGCCTAAGTCCTCATCTAGCTCTTGCAGTTTTCAATATTCATATAACCCACTATCATTTGAAAAAAATACATTTTCATCTTTTCATCTTTTTTTTTTTTCATCTGTCATTGAACATTCTCTTCACATTTCTAATCAGTGTAATCAGTGTAGATAAATGCAAAGTGATACACATGGGAGAAAACAATCCTAACCTTACATGTGGAATGACGGTCTCTAAGATAGCTGTTACTACTCAGGAATACATCTTGAGTTAGTATAGATGGATCTATGAAAACATCAAATTAATGCTAAGTAGCAGTTTAAAAAAAAAAAAAAAAAAAAAAAAGCAGCATTGATATGTGACTGTATAAATTCATTGTCTGCTTTTATCTTGAGTACTATGTGAGTTCCCCATCTTAAAAAGGATATAGCAGAACAAGAACATGGAGAAAAGGAACAAGGATGATCAAAACATGGGATTCCTCAGACTGGAAATAAACAACTGAATGAGAGTACAATAAAGGTCTACAAAATCATACACAGAACGAAGAAGATAAACTTGGAATTATTTTGCACTCTCTATTCCAATAGAAGGTCTGAAAGGTCTGAAAAATCTGAAATGACACTAGCACAGGAGGCTAAGCAAAAGAGTTATTTTGTAGTATAGCTAATTAAGCTATGGAACTGTATTCCACTAGATATTGTGTATTCTAAACATTCTCAAGAGTTCAAAAGAGAACAGACAAATCCATGATTGAGTGGGAAATAACATCAAGAACTATAAAATATTAAGATAACTTCTCTTGCTTAAAAAATAAAAATAAAATAAAAATCTTCCGGTAGTAATTGATAGGAGCTAGAAGAATAAGAAGCTTGCCTCTGCTGTTGCTACACAGGAGACAAGATAATGAATTAACAAGGTCTGTTGGTTTGAAGCAAAGTATGCTATATTTTGGTTTTAATAATTTATTTTGCTTATTTTTTAGACTATTGTATATATGTAGTATATATAACTCTTACGGGTTTTACAAGGTTTGCAATTATGCATTTCTTATTACAATACATCAAGTTAAATTTCTCCATAGCCCCTTAATATATAATTCCCACTAAATCAATTAAAATTAGTCATCTGATTTGCTGCATTTGAAAACCCCAATTGGCATCTTAGTGTAACTTTGACAAATAAGATTCAAAATGCCGCCCATTATTTTTTGTGACATTCTCCTTAAAGTTTATTTAGTCTTTCTGCAATATGCAAACAAAGTGATTAATCCAGATGTCTAATTCAGGGTGAAAATATATCAACATTTTAAGCACAGAGCTGTGAAAGTTTAAATCAGTCTTAACAAAGGCTTAAGTTAGCTAAGCAGTTCATCAAATGAATTTGCTTCAGGAGGCCCGCATTTTCATTTAGTGATCACAGTATTTAAGGAGTTTAAGGAAGACCTATTGTTCATGACTTGCAGGAAAACCTATTACATTTTGGTGGTCTCTAGTTTAACTTCAAGTGCTTACAAAAAAATGACTATTGAGCTAGCTGTCCAGATTCCCTCTATAGTTATTAGGAGAAATGTATCCTTACAAGTGTAATTACGTTCCAGTTTAGAAACACAAATTATGCAGAAACACCTAATGGAAATGTCCATTTCTGTCTACTGGTGATGACAGCATCCTGTACAATTGGTTCAAAACCAGGTAAAATGAGTTTCCAGCAACCCAATCCCAGTGAACTACATCACTCTGCAAACTCTTAAAGGTAGTTCCATTGACCACATAAGGCAAGTGGATTTCCTAAGTTATTGTGGTTTTACTATATGAATTGCAGCCTCTTGGGTTTGCAAAAGGGTTAAAATTATCTGACAAGTATTCAAAATAATTTTCTATAGTTCAGTTTATCTAGGACAGCAGGATGAAAACTAGTTGAAACTTCTATGGAACATGCAAACACAATCATCTTTCACTCATCTTTTCACATTTTCTTCCTCAAGATCAACACTGTGGAGCCAGACAAGAGGGACAGATAGGCATGGGTAAACTAAGAGAAAGTACCAAAGAACTGCAAAAACACTGATTTAGATTGGTCTTTATTTCCTTCTAACACGAAGATATTTCCTAATGTTTAGTGTAGCTAAGTGAGCCAATCAAATTGTCCTTGGTCATAGAAGTAGGCTCAGCGTAACACCAAATCATAATTTATGTGACATTATAATGTGTTCCATGACGAGTAATCCCCCACCTCCACCACCCCCTTGTGTTGCTTTGCTTTGCTTTTTGTTGGTTTTGAACTCACAAATACGTCAGTAGTGGGAAAAAAAAACTATCTCTATCGAATCATACTGCTTAATCTGGCTAACTACAGTCAAGGTCTAGACCAACTGAATAATATTCAAGAGTTTTGTTTCTGTGAAATTAACAGAGCAAACCAGTTACACAGTGGAACAGAGAGACTTCTAAACTGTGATAATATCTCAAATAAGCTATTTCTGCATTATACTATTTCAGACATTTCCAAATTATTTTGTCATTGTTCTAAATTGAATTAATTGCTAAGTTTATATGAAAACTGTGCTGGGTCTCACAGTTCCTGTGACTTGATAATAATTGGTATAGAAATGCCTTAGGGCTAACTGTCCTTAATATCCAAATGGGGGTATAGTATGCAATGAGATGATATATAACAACATTTGAAGAATAGTGCTGTGGTGTGAAAGATACAGCAACATTCTCAGTAAAAGAAAAAGTAGACACATTAAAATTCAAAATGTGTTTCTGAGTAGCATACCTTAATACCACAATAAATTTTGGTTATATTGGATTCTGATGTGTTAGAGTTTGAACTCCCTTTAAATTCTACTGCAATTGTTAAAGGCCAATGGTTGCAGCTGCTTTACATGGGAAAAAAATATTTGGATTATAATATTATTTATTTCCTTTCCCATTCCATTTCTATCTATGTAGATCCTTTGTTATTGCTCTGCACTGATGACACTGTTATTGTTCTGAACTGATGTCCTGTTCCTGGTGACAGGATAGGAAGGAACTATTTTCCTTTCTGTTCCATTCACTACATGGCAAGGCAAATCATCCAGGGTTTACACTTGAATCCATAAATCAGAGATGTAAGGGCTAGATCCAATAGAAAACTAAAGTGTTTTTTTGTTTGTTTGTTTTGTTTTGTTTGTCTGGGACATGTGGTTGAGCATGTAATTTAGTTGCCTAATTCATGTTGTGGTCCATGGAAAATGAGTCTGACAACATAACTTTTAGGTTCTACTATGGATGGAAAATACACAACCCTATTGCCATAGCCTGACATAGACATAAAACCACAACCTCAAACCTACCTTAAGTTCCACAAAAGTACAAAAATCTGGAAAGGGCAGAAGATACATGAGATAGATGTCTAGTTTAGACATTTGCAAAGGAAGTTCACTGCTAATGGTTTATTTCTGAAGCTGGGGATCCTTCTTGGTTCAGCTACAGTTAGCCGCAGATCTCCAGAAACAGTTTCCAAAATCAATTCCTAGTCTCTAGAATACGCTGGAGTAAAATCTTCATCATACCTGTCCTGTAAGCTGATCAAAAACTATGTTAGAAAGGGAGAAAGAGAAAGAGGAAAACTAAGGACATATTTGGGGGAGCTTTGTCCCCAGATTCACCTTTTTTTTTTTTCTTTTCTTTTTTTATTTTTTTTTTTCCTTTTTGTTTCCCTCTCAATTGCACTACTTTAATAATATTTTCTTTCATTATTTTGCTATTCCTTTCTGCATGTAAAATTATTGAGGCATGTGGTAGGTTGCAGAATGCAAGGAGTTACTCTGATCAGTACTGAACGCTGAAGTTACCTAAGGCTTCTGATAAGAATGCACAAGTGATGATTTCTTTTCAATTGTGAATGCAGCAGCATTGAAATTACTGATCTCCTTGCCTAACCCAGACTTATTTAGAGAAATAAAATTGTATTCTGTCTCTTCTAATGAGAGAGCAGAATGCTGTCCACATCGTATAGTAATCCTTTTTAAAGCAGGGACACTGTGTATAATTTTCTACATAAATGGGAAAAAAAAAAAAAAAAAAGTAATCTTATCTACTGCATATTCTCCTTTCAGCGTTATGCCAGTTTAGTCAGACTAAAGTTGTTGACAAAAATTTCTCCACTCAGATGAGAAGCAAAGATGAGAAAAGGCATTGCAATGGTGATGGAAAAGCTTTAAATAATGAGACAAATCCCAGAATCTCCAGGGAACTCATTCAGCAGTGGAAACCATTTCATGTTTCTTTCATTATGGGAATGATATCCTAGCTATTAAAAGTACAGAAGTGAGATTGTCCGTGCAGTTGTTTTAATAGGATGATTCTGAGCGGGTCACCAGTTGGTTTTGAAAACAGGAGTCCACATGGCTATTTTTCAACTGCACCATGCTTCAAGCAGTTCCAATCTATCACGGGATGGTGGCTTTAGAACCTCTGATTGTATAAACCTGTCAAGGCATCACAACATAAACAACACAATCTACCAGGGCTGCAAAACTATTATTCGAGGAGTCCATTTAGTTTCATAAACTTTTCCCAGTTCTCTGACACCTTAAACAAAATATGACAGGCATTTATATTGTATAGAATACAAGAAAGATCACTTACTGCTTGAAAAACTTATCTAGTGGCTTTACCAATGAAGAGAGAAAAGACAAAATAATGGAAAGCAGGAATCATTTTGTGATACATTGTATTATTTTTTGAAAAGAACCAGTAAGGTCATAATTCCTTTGATCTTTGTGAAGATAACTTTGCTGTTCAAGTTCAGTTATACGCAAAGAGGGAGATTGCCTATCAAAGATGTACAAAGATGCCCATGCTGCAGTAAGCTGAGGCAAGCAGAGTTGTTTCTTTTGAAGAGTCACCTTTTATTCCATTTTGTTTTATTATGTGTTATGTTTTCCTGTTTTCTTTTTAGGGGTTTATTTCACTATTATAAAAGATGTTTTCCTCACATAATCTGAAGTGTAATGTCATATATCCTGACATGTCATCCTGTCTGAGGAGAGGATACTAGCTAATCTTTGGGGGGAAAAAAAATTAAAAGTAAAATCCCTGAAGCTCAAGGCAAAACATTGCTTGGCTCAAATATCTGTTTTCTATACAGTAATTACCCTATGTAAACTGAGCTTTCCTAACAGAAACATACCCTGAGGCGAGCTTGAAATACAGCACTGTAGTCTATAGAACTGGACCAAATTTCTCAAAAACAGACCATTAAGAAGTCTCCCTGAGTATTGACTTGAATAGTACAGGCTGATCACACAGGAGAGCATGCTGATATGAAGAGAGACAAGTATACTTTCAAGGGACTGAGATTTGAAATATTGATTCAGTCACATTAATTGAATTTTTGCCTTGAGAAGTGATTACAAAAATGTTTCTCCAATATTAATTTGTATCTGCTTTGGATAAGATTAACATTAATTTCTTCGCCAGTCCCCATTACTCTTTTATTATTCATTAGCATCTCCCTTTGCATGTGTAAGAGACCTTGATGAAGCATGTTTATTCATAGACTAACCTTTTTAAATAATTCTAACAGCTCTCTAACAGAAACCTTCCTGGCATGCTGAATATCTCGTCTTTGTTTCATTATTCAATCCTTGTGCTCTATCCTCCACTTGAGATGCTGAACATGAATCATACTGCTCTTCCTACTGCTCTCTTCCTCCCACTGAAATGTCCTCTGCAGTCTGATCCCACAGGATAGCTCTGTTCACAAAATACTGCAGCAAATTGTCTCCTGCTAGAATCTAGGATGGTATAATTTCTACAGAGCTTGAGTGTAATTATTGATTTATGCTGTCCTTAGTTCATCACATAATTTTTATCATGTTTTAAATCATTGTTCATTTACCTCTCATTAGAATATTTGGTGTGAGCAAGTCTTTGATGAGAGCTCTGGAGGCAACATTTCATTTTTTCCTTTGTACTTACAAACTTGTGACTCTACCTTTTCAAGCAGACAACAAAGAGAAAAGAGGGACCTAACAAATCAATTAATTTATTCTCTCTTTGCAAAATCTATATGCATAACACTAGCACTTGCTAGGTTTTAATGAATATGCACTTGAAAATTCACTACTAAAACTTTATTTTAAAAAACAGGATGCATACATGCTTTCACTTTTTCATAAATCCTCCTTCCACAGCAATAATATGCAGTTGCCTCCAGCAAAATGCTGTCATCCCTCACATTATCTTTTTGTATTTATCTTGCTATAATACCCAAAGGCCCTAGTAAAGAAGGTGTTACAAATGCAAAAATTTGCTTCCTGCTCTAAAGAACTTACAAATATTAAATTTCTAACTTAGAAATAAATTGGTGGGTGATTTATTTCCTGTTCCAATTAGGTTTAGGGAAAACTCTGGAAAATATATATTGATAGTACACTCAGTTTTAAAATATCTGGAAAAATAATCTATTTCACGGTGGAGAAATAATACGCATTTACATAAATTTTTGAAGTGTTTGATAGGAAAGTAGACATTAAAGTATCCACAGCTGAAATCCCTCTTACAGCACTCAGAAGAATGGAATTAGTTTCCAATATGCATTGTTGAAAAGCACTTGATATATATTTTATGTATCTTTCCCTAAAACAAACAAAAAAATAATATGTAAACCTAATAATCTTTAGGGTTAGGATGAGGAGGAGAGGAAAGACATGGTATCTTGAGAGAAAATTCAATATTGGGAAATTAAATTCCAAGTGACTAAGTAGCAGGCAAACAAAAAGAAAGTGTTAGCTTTTCAAAATCAAATTTTTTAAAAGCTTTTAATGGGAAAAAAAAAAAATTACTTGAAAAATGGAAGCAAAATCCTCTGGGGTACATGAATTGAGGAAGAATACATGCAGAGCTCAGTAAACATACCATTCTCTCTCTCTCTCTTGTTAAGCTCATATTATCTCAACATGCAGAAATTTATATCTGTGTTTCTCGGTAATGCTAATACAAATAGTAACTTTGACTACCAGCCTCCCACAGACTTTAGAACACACTTATCCCTCTCTCCCTCTCTACACACCAAGTCATAAGCATGGATAGATGAGTAAAACTAGGCATCTTTTAATTTTAAATGTAAAATAATTGAAAACTGAAGTGAGCAGTCAGAATAATGAAGTACTTGCCTTGGCTAATAATTGGATTGTATTCTGCTTATCCTTAAATGCAGTTACTGACACAGCCTTTCCACCAGTTTAAATATGCTGTCTTCTGAAGAAGTAATTCATAAACTTCATTAGACCATTTATTTACTTTTTACTTTCAGTTGAGGCCTTTTCAAAAGGACCTTCTGCAAAGGAAAAAAAAAAAAAAAAAAGCATTGAAATGCAAAAATTATTATTTATGCCATGGATAGTTCTGTGTAATTTTCTGATAAAGCAAGAACTGCACCCATGCCCTACATAACCCAAGACATGGGTATTTAAAATCCTTCTTTATTAATGCAATACCTGACAGCTGTGATGTCTGTGGTAAGACATTTGAAACCTGTAGGGTTAAACGCAGGCCATCCTTTGTGTTGGGAAAGGTGAGAGAAAAAAGCCTTGGTTTATAGAAACACTTTTTCTGAACCCTTCACAGCCTGTGTGGAAGGCCACAATCCTTATGTTGTTTGTAGACGTCCTCTGCTTGTTTAATCACCCACTGCAGAATTTATATTTTACCATCCCAAACGACGGATTTATTGCAATAATTACTTAGAGCTACTGACAGCCAATCTAATTTTCCTCTATTGTTTTTTTTTTCCATTGCCAAAGTGTCTTTTCCAGCACAGCACGTGTGCACTTTGCGTTTTCACAGACCTTCTCAGACTACAACCATTTTGTTTCATTTTGGAGTTTATAGCTTTTTAGTGTGGGACTGTCTTTGTCTAAAGCAAAAAGAGCACACAGCATATAAAGCAGGTGGTTTTGGCTACTGAGTAGATTTCTGACATCAGGTTTGTAAGCAATTGTTTACTTTGCTGGCTTGCAGACTTTGGACTTAGAAGTCTTTTAACTTAAAAACTGTGCATTACTGAAGGATTCTTACAGACATATGCATACTGGAGAATTAACTTTAATTCTAACCTTTTCTTTTATGAATAGAAGTCAGGCATGTAGTGGTAAATTTTCAAAGCTCTGTGTAGTTTTTTCAGCTGCAAGACTCCTATTAAATTCAATAGGCCATATGTTCTATTGGCTTGCAGGCTGCAGAGGTTAGTTTCATGATATAACTTACTGCAAAAATTGCTTCAACAGCTCCATCTTTTGAGAAAGGGCACGGACTTTGGATTCAGGAAACCAGATTAAAGCTCTTAGCCTATCCATGTTCCCCTATCATCTTACACTACTCCTTTTACGAATGCAATGTTTTTGTTTCTTTACCTGACAATTTTCTTTCCTGATAACAGTAAGTGAAGATGAAACAGCACAGCTACGACAACAGAACCAAACAAGCAAAGAATGTGGTAGTGTCCAAGTAAATGGACAGGCAAGTCTGGATTTGGCCCACTGGAAATAAATAAGTAAATAAAAATGCAGAATAAATTAAGAGAAATAACGGGATGGAGAGGAGGTGGAGTAGAGGAAGCTTGCTTCCAGAATTAGACTTTCTATGGGAATTTTCATCTAGTACAACACTTTTATGGGCATATTTTTAATCTCTGAACATAGGGATTGATAATGGAAATGCTGACAAACCTTTTGGTGTTCACAGGACTGTAATATTCTGTTTAACACAACCAAAATTGCAAGGTATGCTTTTTATCCTTTTCTGCTAAGAAGGCAATTACACAAGCATCTTGTTGAAGTAGTTTATAATATGATTAAATAGGCAACATTAAATCAACTGGTGATTGAATCCTCAAGAGAAAACATATTTCAGTTAAACTTGAGAGTTACCATACTTCTTTATACTTAAAAGCCTTTGAAGCAGGACACATTATGGTGTGATACTCATCTTCAGGTTGAAAATGAAGGTCCTCAAAAATATAAATATTCTATTTTTTCTGCTCCTGCTATCTTAATTTTAATGTTTACTGAAAGTGATGAAAGCTGGCTATATTTGCATTTTATTTAATCTTAGGGAAGACTAAACTTCACACATCTGGTGGAGGCAATCTTCTAAAGTGTTTGCTTATGTAAATTAAAAGTAAGATTTCACCTGCTACATTTCTAAGCAATTTGTTTGTGCTCACAACTGTAACTAACAAAGATTACGCTTTTGAATCCACATAATTCAATTTGTAGTTCCCTTTAATTCACTTCATATTAGTATTTTTTTTGTTTGCATCCACATAGTCCTATGTTCATAAATATAAATTAAAAAGTTTGTTTTAAAAAAAAAAAGAGAGAGAGAGAGAAAGAAACAAATCAAATAATTCTTCTCCGTCGTGTACATCTTCAAGACTAGAGACAGGTTAATCATAAAATTCAGTCAATAAATTAACTGTAAAATTCTGTGGTTTTGAAGGAGTTCTTATTTCAAGATTATGATTCCAGTTAAAATATTTGTATTAATCTATTTTTCTGTAGCTGATACTGAGGAAAACAAAAATATTTAGATCCACTAATCATTCATTATAATGCAATTTCTGTCACCTTGTCCTAATTGTTGTCGTCTTTCTTTGAATGCCCTTCAAATTGTCAATGTCTCTGTTAATGCAATGTCCAGACCTCTAGGCAATGTTCCACATGAATAGCATTAGGCCATCTATATGCAGACTCTTCTTACCTTCCTGAGCTGTGAAATGAACATGCATGTTGAAATTAATTTAGCCTGATTTATTTATTTGCTGCTCAATTGTATTATCAACTTTTATGTTTCTGTCTTCAGACTGTCAAATCAATATAACTCCTTACCTTTCACAGCTCATCATGATTAAATTTCATCTGAGCATTGCACTCTCTGCTGCTGACTTCTATCTCTGAATGACTGAAGATATGTAGACCTGGGAGGTCTTCTGGGTAGCCGTTTAGAATATACCTTGGTGCCTTATTATTTGCTGCTTATCAAAAATCTCCATTTAATGTTCTACAGCCCCTTTTCAAACCATTTATCACTATTCATACTCCAGTATTGATCTGTGGGTGAGATTTTGCAAGAGATCTGAAAGCTTTATTAAAATTGAACTACAGTGCATCTGCCATTTCCCTTCACTCAAAAAGTTAGAAAATCTGTAAAGCAAGTAAGTCTGGTAAATCTGTTTTTGTTTGGTTGGTTGTGGTTTTTGTTTGTTTGCTTGTTTTGTAAATCAAGCTGCAAGCTGCATATTGTTCATGATTATATTTTAGACAAAAAATAAAAATCTTATGTTCATCTTTATAAATCTTCTAAAAATATAAAATTTTACAAACGAGAGGTCAAGTTCTTGCATAGCTCTAGGTTTGTCCTTATAAACATCTGAGAGATGGAATTTCTACAGATAACTATTGAATTTCCAATAAAATTCAATACAGAATTGAATCTCATAACATAATTATGTCATAAATAGTTATAATTAAAGTTATTAATTAATATCTATCTTTGCTGGTCATCATCATAAGGCTTCTGTCATCCTGTTCCTCCAAGCTTGTCAAAGTTCCCCTGAATTGCAGCCTTGTCTTGCATTGTACTGACTACTCACACTAATTTTGTATCTTGTGAACTTGATGATAGTATGCTCCATCCTGTCAGCGATCTAACTGATGAAGATGTTAAACAGCATCAGCTCTCCAATCACCCCATGAGGAATGCTTCTCATACAGTCACTCATCTGTTCAACACAAAGAAATTAAAATTAATATTAGAAATTTTACTTTTACAATCCAGCTCATGAGGGTTAAGATTAGTTTTCTTAATGTTGCAGAGTATTTCAGAATGAAAAGAAATCTAGATCAAAACTTTACAGTCTTTAATAATTTCATTCTGAAGCCTACAGTGTTATTGTCAAACATATAACATAAATGTAAAATCAGGAGAGAATCAAAGGTTGCAACCTTTAATAAATTGCAATCTTTAATAAGTTACTATCCATATGACTGGATTGAAAGATAAAGTGATTTACACATACATATTTAACTTCATTCACAATGGTATTTTCCTGAATTTAAGGAAGCAATCAGAGGTATTTAAAAAAAAAAAATTAAAAAAAAAAAAATTGCGGAATTCAGAATACATATTTGTTATTTCATTCCTTAATAAGTTTGCACATTTGTGACAGGAATATTAAGGCAATTTACTAGAAGTGTTCTTTTCCTCCTTTCAAGTTTTATCCAAGCAGTAGCCCTTGACTAATATAAATTATCATAGCTCCGTGGTTATTGTACACTTTAAAATTTACATTAGGAACCTCACAAAAGCAAAGGTTTACTGTTGCAGAAATTTTAAAGTTATTATAGTCATCCTGTCTTCTACAGACTGTGTGTATAGAAAACACTAATAATAATCCTAAAATTCTACCATAGTAGGCCAAATTTATTTTTTTTTTTTTTGTGGAATCACTGCAATGCTTAAAATGACATGAACAGGTCATACTTCAGCTCAGGGAAACAGCTACATTTCCAGGAGTTTCTAAATATAGGACTCTCCATAGCTGAATGATAGCTAAAGGAAATGTTTTAGGCTCTTGTCCCCACATTCCTGAAAACAGTTTTGGGGGAAGCAAATCTATTTGCCTTTCTTACTTTCCAGCTCAAGTGGACTTTGTCCTCGCTCCTACACATATAAACATGCATTTTGTATTTTGGGTCAGATAAACCAACCACATATTTTCAATGAGAGAAAGAGATGTTTTTGTCTGTTTGTTTTTCCTGTTGCAAGGATGTGAAACACCAAGATTGTAACTGAAGACTTATTATCACCTTTGCTGTTGAATTTTCCCAGGTTGCTACAAAATTGTAGCATAAAATATTGTCTGTATCAGAAGCAATCTGCTTTGGAAAATAAGTTTTCAAACCTCACACAGTATAATAGGTGGTAATAATCCAGCCTATTTAACAGGTCAACTAAGCTCAGGATAAAACAGTCTCCTCCCAGAGGCAGCTCATCGTATTTCCAATTGTAACCTTCCTCATTCATGCAAGTATATAAAAAGTATACCCTCACACTAAGCATGTTCCTGTTAATGACAGCTTCCATTTTCCTCCCTCCTATTAAATTAAAAAGTGAAAAGAGATTGGAAGTAAAAGCCAAGCAGAAAGTGTATGAACACCTATAATATGCAAGGCCTAACTTTCTTGGGCTTTAGAGCTTTAGTAATGCTTTTGTGACCAGTTAGCATATCCTACTAATCAGCATAATTATACATGATCAGAGGCTTTTGTAAAAGCATTAAAATATCTACATGTCTCCAGAAAAGCTATATGTATGTTAATCATATTAGCTTTATATTTAGGCTGTAGCATATTGGTAGAGTATCTCACTTGTCAAATGCCTGACTTGGTAGGCTCTTAGATCTCACCTTTTAATCCTGTGATTTTGCACTAAAAGAGCAAGAACACTCACATAATGACTGCAGTTATTTTCAAATATGTCCATGTGATGTCTAATGTTTCTCCCTACTTCATCCTTTTAGCATTGACAAATTGCCAAGAATCACAACAGATATTGCATATTGGTGCCTTGTGATTCTGTTTGCTGATTTCATATGTTATAGTAAAAATAAAATTTGCAGCTTTTCTCGTCTTTGAAAGACAGGAAGAATCTCCTATCCTGTTTCACTGAGAACAGGCTGAGATTAGCAATGTCCATAATGTGCTAAACAAGCTCATTAAGAACTACAACAGAGTACTAAACTTCTCTAATATATTCTAACAACATTTTTTTTTTCTGTGCCTTAACAGACATCTGTCTTTAATCTTTACCTGTTGAGTCAAAATGTCAAGTAAGATGATCATCAAATCAAGCATCACGATGCTTTTTTACAGATGAAGGCTGACATATCAGATGACAGACTTTCTTTCCAGTTCCCAAATACTAATTGCACTTCAATCACATAATTGCCAAGAGCCTACCAACGGTTTATAGGACTTTCCTGAACTATCACATGGAAGAGGAGGGCTAGAGTTACGAGTGCCTTTTAAGGGAAAGTCTTTTTTAGACAGAAGGGAAAAGCAGGACATCTTGAACAGCAATACTACAGGAAGGTTTTGTTTTGTTTCAAGTGTCTGAAAAGCAGGATTTCCCTGTCTAGTACTTCTGACATTTCCTTTACAGGGTGTAGGATAGATTTCTCACAGAAATAGTCAGTAGAACTTCCAACACAGAGACACTACTGTGTTACCTATAAATCTGTCCTGACATGTCTCCTTCTGTCTATCCTGCTTTCTCTGATTCCTTCTCTTGTATTTCGTTTTCCAAGAAGATTATGATAGAAGTAATGGAAGATATAAGAAAGTAATGCACCTGAGGATTCAAAATAAAGAAAAAACCTGTAGCTAAAGACAAATTGGCCTGTTCATAGATCTGCCTGAACACAAACAAAGCATGCTGGGAGACCAGTAGCCAATTGCAGTCATCAGCCAGTGAAGTTTGCCTGAGAGAAATAAAACTTTCTCTCTTCCACCCTATTTTTGTTAGTTTTATTGCACTTAAAAGATAGTTATAAGCTTCAGCTCATAATTCCCTTTTAAAACCATTACCAGAGAACTCACCAGTTGATTTCCTCTCAAGTTGAAGGGACATCACTGCATGTGATTCACTATTTGTACTATTCACTGATAGTGTATTTCTGTTTGTTTGTTTTTTAATTGCCTTATTCAGGAGCAACCAGCTCTAATATCTAGCAAGAACTAGACCATAACATTGATATTAATGCTTAATAATAATAATAATAATAATAATAATAATAATAATAATAATAATAAATTTAACTGTATTATTATTGGGTAGCACGTTTAATGATGCAGTTTAGGTCTGAGATATATAGCACTCTTCCAGACAATTCCACCACATGGTTTGGTGAAAGCAGAAACAAGAAGTAATATTCCCAAATGACACTTTGGCACAGCTACCACCTTTCAGCTGAGGCAGCTGAAATGTATAAACCTCAGCAACACCACATGCCCTCAGAGGCAGCAAACAGACTTTGGCGCTGTTAGAATAAATATACTAGGTAAGCTTGTTTTATGTGGGTAGGTGTGATGATGGTAATACCCAGCTGTCAAGACACAACAGGGCCCAGGGATTTTCCTGGGACTCAGCGCTGTGGGGACACCCCATAAGGCCATCTGGTCAGGGCCAGGCAGCCAGAGCCCATTCAACCACTCCAGCCAGGGGCACAGCTCTGGGATAGTGCCAGAACTGAGCTTCAGGCACATCCCTGAGAAACAGGACAAGCCAAGGCCAGGACAGGGGCCTCCAGGTGGGCCTAGCTCAGCAGTGTCCATGGCAGGGCTATGAGGAACTACAGAGTGGCCCTGCTTCAGCCTGGGCTGGGGCAGCAGCTCACATAGGGTCCTGGGTAGGTTGGGGGACTCTGGGTGCCTGGGAAAGGACAATCAGGCTCATTTGTGCCCTCACAGCCCTGGCACCAGGAACAGGATAGCTCTGTTAGGGAGTTATTCCCACAAATATTTATATTCATAGGTAATTCAACAGGTTTTCTTCCTCATAATGTATGGCACCAACATGGACAGGAAAAGCAACAGCAAAACTGCTGACATTTCTGCATGGCTGTGCAGCCTTCTATGAAAAAAGCTATTTATTTTGAACGTGAAAATCTATGAGTTCAAGTAAAGATCACCATAAAGGAGGTGACCCACAAGATACTAAAATTGCCTCTTCTCTCTTCTATTAGCACCTGAAGGCCTCCACCATGAACAGTTTCCAGAGTGACAGTGAGCAATAGTAAAATTAGAGTAAAACTGACCTTTCTTTATGCACATGCTGTAACTTTTGATTGTCTTGCTGAATCAATAGCCTGTGCCAAAAGTAGCATTTAAAACTATAAATCATGGGCTACCGTGTGAGCCTCACAGGTATTGGGGATCTTATGAAATACCCATATCCAAAACCAAGGAACACACATTTCAGCAGGCAACATTTACACACTCCAGGTCAATAATATTTTTTCTGAAGTACATATACTACTAAATTTCTTACAGCTAAGATTTTGGTGGAAGGAGTTCATTTGATAATTACTTTTTTTTTTTTTTTTTTTTCCATTTTATTTAAACTAAGTGCATATGAAAGAGTCTTCCTTGTTACAGAAAAAGTGCATAAAATATCCAGTAATACTCCTAGGCACGGCAACGTAAAATTTTCTTTCTGTTAGTATCCATGGCAGTAAACATGGATTATTCAGATCATTTTAAGCAGAGAGAATGCTAAAGGAGCATAGTCCTGCAAAGTATTCTCAGAATTTTTTGTATTGCATCCACTGCATATTGTAGTTAATAGTCACACAAAAATTATACTGTGCTCTGACTGTAACTCAAATAACCTGTCAATAGATATGGAATTAGCATTACAGATGAATCATATATAGGGAAATCATTTCTAAGGGCAGGGGCAGTTTACAATAACCTGTTATCCTTGGCATTAAAATAAAGCAAGAGCACTCAGAACCCTCAGGTCAGTGGTGGTAACTGTTGCATAGGGGGTGATGATTGGTCAAGCCACCTGAATAACATCACCATTTCTCATTTGAGTAAACCCAGCATGGGTCACAGACAGCAGAACAGTGGGTCTGACTACCTACCTATAGCAACACATTTGCAGAATAATAGTTTAAGATTGTCGCTGACCAGAATTTCAATGCTCTCATTACAGTTTTATGAAGCTTCATAAGCCAGCATGGTACAAATTCTCCAAGGATTTTTCCTGCTATCCCCAAGAAAGTAGTGAGAAGTAATTCTGTTACCTGAGAGAAGAGAAAAAGAAGGTATGAAAGAAAGGTTGAGTTGTTTGTTTGTTTGTTTGTTTGTTTTCTATTTTTTTTATTCTAAAAAATAAGCAGTAAAGAGCACCATTTTTCCCCTCAGAGTTCACCTTTAAGCTCAATTACCAGTTTAACCAACCTATCAAATTCCACTTCTGAAACTATTCTAATTCTGTTTTGCTTTAGCTTTAGTACTAATTCAAGCTGCTGCACTTACTTTAGTTGAGGCAAACTGCTCTACTGAATTTCCTGGAAAGAGTTCGTTTTACTGTTTCCAAAGGAGACCTGAACCATGCAGAATCGTCTGTAGAACAGAAAATGGTAAGCACTGTGCTTGTTTTGATTCAATCCAAAGTTATGAAATTATGAACTCCATTACAAAAAAAGATAGAAAAATCATGTCATATGTACTAAAACAGAAAGACTCCTCTGAAACAGAAGGAATACAGAAGAAACAAAATATGTGACAGGACAAAAATGAAGTTAAAAATTTCCAACACTAACTAAATATAATTGATCCTACACTGAAATAAAAACCTGAGAAAGATCTAGATACCATGAAACAGTGGCAGGCATATGGAAGAATGATTTCACAGAAAGATGTAAAAATTGACTATACATATATGAGAATATATATTTATATTGTTACTCAGATCTAAAATTAAAGTGACAAGTTTAACTTCCTCTTCCCTTTTCCACTCTTCTGTAAAGATATATATGTATCTTTTCTGTAAATGTGGCAAAAGATATGTATAAGTAGATGTAAGTGGGCTTTGTTAGCTATACGAAAGCATTTCAAATGAAATTATGAGTCAACAATAATATATTTACATTACAGCACAAAAGTTTAATGATAGTAAGAGGTTTTATGGAGCTTAAGGTTGTTAAGAACCTTAAAATATTTCATGTGGAATAGCACTGAAAATATTACAAATATTTCCTACTTGCAATTTGCAAATAGTGATTTCTGCACTGCTACTTCTACCCCTATAGATAGAAAATAAATAAATAAATAAAAATAAGAAATAAAATAAAAAATAAAATAAATAAAATAAAATAAAATAAAATGAGTGGTAGTTTCATAAGTAAATGAACATTTAAATAAAATATTAATCATATATTCTTTTGGATAGTGAGATCTGTTACGCAGCTGATAGTCTCCCAAATTCAAAGTCCCAGTGTTATTTCTTAGGAAAGTTCAAAATCTACACAGATCAAGCACCAAAATATATACTATAATATTCACAATAGAGAACACTCCTGTATTGGTGGAAAGATGAACTGTTTGACTTCATGCGGCTTTTAGTTCTGTAACATCACTTCTGAGAAAACGTGAGAAAATAATGTTAAGTACTGCGAGTGTTATATTAATAGTAGATGAGTTGGGGGTCTTCATTTGATACCTCTGGATCCATATGCAGTATCTAGTGGGCTAGTAGGCAAATATATATTTGTGTCTAAGTATTTTCAGCTGTCAAACTTACTTGATCAGTATCACTACTGCACTCCTTGTGCTCATAGGGAAAAGTGCTCCTGGAAATGACATTACAATTGCTATAAAATTGAAATGGTTCCTGGAAAACACCTCCAAGTATCTGAGATACCTCAGTCCCTTTATAACATGTTAAATTATTTCTGGTTGGTAGCATTGCAGGGTAAAAATGCTATTTCCATTGCACAACAGCAATTGCTGATCATCAGGGCAATGCATGGAATAAAAGTTCACCTCAGTGATAGAGATACATTTTCAAATATTCATAACTCTGTGGAAGAAGTATTTCTAGGCTATGAAATTCTACACAAGCATTCAGTCTGCAAGTAAGTTCTTCTGTATATACATGAACAAAGCTACCCATTAAGGGTATGTGGAAAGAAAGAAAAAATGATTTTTTAATGGGAAAATCTGTTCATTCCTGGCTCCCAGAGATTTGTACAGATGAGTCAGTTTTGTTTGTGAATGCACCGGGTATATCTAGTATTTCAAGTCTAACATTTTGCAAAAGATAGTGCTTCTAAAAATGGAGATTTCAATATCTGAAGTTGGGATTTATATAGCCTAATTTTAGTCACTGAAATTGGAAGTTTGGGTTTCTTGTTCAAAATAGAAGAAAAGAAATCCCTGGAGTGCACTTCAGAGAATCCAATTTAGAGTCCTGTTCCAATTCTCTGTTTCCTTCTACTGACTACATGTCAGAAAGTTACATGTTTACTGTGGGGCTTCAAAGGACTCCCTTTTCCATTCAGCCCACTCCCCATCCACACATACACACAAAGGTGCACACATGCACAAATTTTATAGGGCCACCTTTTGAAATGTGCCTTTATTCTGTTGTTCAGACTGCCATTTCTTTGTGATGCACAGTCCTCTGTCTTCCCCATTGTTTTTTGTTTTGTTTTGTTTTTTTAGCCTCTTTCCCTATCTTATAGCTGTAAGAAGAGAAACAAGCCACTGGAGATGGATGCTCTAAAATAGGTGGCCAAATAGGCACTTTCATTATAACTGGTTGAAAAAAATAAATAAACAACACAATTCACTTTTGCTCAGGAAATTTCCATTCCTTTTCAACTACAGTGCTGCTGTTAACAATAGACAGAGTGATAGGTGGGCTATACACATCCCCGAACAAGCTCTTTATTCACCCTTCTGTGTTGAGCCTCAGCATCTAGCCTTCTAACAGATCAAAGCTGACACATCTCTTTAATACAGTGCAGGGACATGGCAAATGTATGTTACAGCCTTGGGCTGTCTTCTCTAGTCAAAATAATGGCCAGTACAAGGATGAGTATGAAGGGGCCTTGCATCATCAAAAACTTTAGGGAGAATCCTCAGTGATTCGGGTCAAATGCTTAACATTCTCAAGCAGCAGCAACAGTTCTACTGCCCTGTAAAATAGCTGTATGCCAACAATAGCATGATTCACATAAGGGATTTCTGAGGCACTTAGCACACCTACCAGCTTCTAAATTGCAATGAGATAAGAATCAGGTGTCTCTCTGGACTCAGTGGGAAGGAAAAGAATTTCCCACTCTTTCCTGAAGGGCCAAGGAAATTTTAAAAAGTACGAGAAAAGAGAACATGAAAATGAACAAGATGTCTTGATACACTAGTTCTCCATCAAGGATTCAGAAAACTGTGTCATTGACTCATCCTATTATTGTGTTTCTTTTGAAGATCTGTTTTTAAAAACTACCTACAGCTTAAGTACATACTAGTTTCCTAGAGAAGAGAAGAGAAGAGAAGAGAAGAGAAGAGAAGAGAAGAGAAGAGAAGAGAAGAGAAGAGAAGAGAAGAGAAGAGAAGAGAAGAGAAGAGAAGAGAAGAGAAGAGAAGAGAAGAGAAGAGAAGAGAAGAGAAGAGAAGAGAAGAGAAAAATAAAAAATAATAAAAAAGCGCCTTAGCTTACTCCTGGATAATGAAAACATAGTTCAAATCTATCTATAGGCAAGTGTAACTGTGCTACCAGGTCTTCAAATTTACATCATTCTGAAAAATGTAATGGGTTTCTTAACACCATGAGTGACTCTGCAGATATTTGGCACTAGGCTTAACATTTTCATATTAATTTTAATATTGTGTTGTCTTCATTCTTTTGCTATCATTGTAATCCCCTACTTCTGAAATTCCATGTTTCAAAGTCTACTTGAAAGTCTCATTTCAGTTAGAAAAACATTTTATTTTTTCCACTGTAACTGGATGATGAACAAATACTGCCAGTATAAGGTTCTTGTTCTATACTTGCAAATGTCAATATCATAGCACCATCGTGAACATCTTGCCTTCACTTCATGAGCAATTCAGGAGTTTTACTTCAAACACTTTGACACTGCACAAAGGCAGATAGAAGATGGATGAGCATAAAGGAATGGTGTCTCTCTTCCCTTGTGGGTCTGAAGACTGAATTTGTCCCACAAGTTGACAGCAATGAGATGCTCTTCAAAATATATAATTCAGCTGTTCAGCATAGAATTGTATGCATCATTCAATCTCTGTTGTTCCCATGGTTTATGTCCATAGCTGATTCTGATTACTGCTACATTTTCAACTGAGGAAAAAATATATGCATCAGCAAACCACCCAAAGACTTCTCACTTCTGGAACAAAACTCAGGCAATATGTCACAGGAGACCAGCTTTCTCCTTCCCCTGATCCAACCCTGCCAAAACTGCATTTCTTTTAGGGGAAAACACAAATTACATTTGCATTTAAAGCAAGGTATGGGAGAAAAAGAAGCTGGGGAATGCTAGCATATCTGTTATATGGACAGGGGAACAGAGAAGATATTTTCAAAGTAAGTGTTTGGACTAAGCAACTCAGATGGTAAACACAATCATACTTTACTGCTGAGGCATCATACTTTCATTTGACTAATGCTCTGGCTTTTCATTTAATGCTCTCAAAAAGGCAGCAGGCAGAAAAGAGTTTTAGGGTATTTTTAGTAGAGAAATTTTCTTTCTTCATGGGAAAAAAAACATTCTGCGTTGTTGCAGTTATTTGAAAAATAGCAAATCACAAAGCACTGTTTTTTTCGAGGATTACCTTGCTGTTTTGAGATGAACTAGTATATATGCTTTAACTCAGATACTAGTCAAGTTTTAAGACACTAAGTCGTGCCAAGTGGATAACAAAAGTAAAGGAATAATGAGTGCCTCTCACTTTCTAACCTACTTAACTTTCTTGCACATACTGAAAAATAGATGATCTAAACAACACAAAATGATCACATGTTAAATACAGTCTTTAAAGATATTTCAAGCCTGATCACTTTCTACCCCTCTGCCATTCATGAAGAGATGGTGTTCCATATCATGGTCTAAGCTAGTAGTCAAGACAAAACCACAACCAATGATCCTCAATTATTATCTTGATAGCTTCTCAAGAGCAGTTCATCAACATGATGGTGGTCACCATGTTAGTCAGGTGAATGCCCAGAATACAACAGTCATGACCTTACTTTAGGCATGGTTGGATATTAGTTCTGTTCACTGCTCTGACAGAGACACACTATTCCAAAATCGGCATACAGTAAATAGAGGTAGAGGTAACTTAACCCAGATATTTGTTCTTCTATCAAAGTACTCCAGAAACAGAAGGCAACATTTAACTTTCTTTCTTTCTTTAAGACTCGTATAGTTCCTATCTAGAGAACTTTAAAATAAAGTACATAAAGGCATGTAAAAGGAAATGATTTATTCAGTGCAGGCATGGTAACTCAGAAGTCATTTTTCAGGCATATTTTCTCTGGTTATCTCTTTCTATTCACAGCAGTGCCATTTTCTGTCCAAATAAATAGAGGTTATGTAAGAAAAGAATTATCGTAGTGTGCTCTATGGAGGCATCTCTTAATACAAAACAATAGGTATTGTACAAACCAACATGCTACTTAAGCAATGTGGGACGCTAAATCCATTTGGTATCACACAGATCAAACCTGGGTGATTAATTACAGACCTAACAGGAAAGGTAAACAATCCATCCTCATTGCAGAGCAGTAAGCATACATCTTCTTAATCACAGTGGGATTACAACATCCCACTCTCCACAGGTGTGTAGCTTTCTGTCACCAGCATCTGCTATGAATCATATGGAGTTATTATTCTCATTTTACACTAAATACAGAGATGAAAATAACTATACACTATTCAATTTCTATTTGCACAGAAAAAAGGAAAAATAAAACTTATCTTATGTGGATTTTATTTTATTTTATTTGGACTGCAATATTTCTTTTTGGTTGTCTCATTTGGCAACATATTTTTTTCCCAAATATTATCATCAATGTGCTATTCATAAAATCACGTATCACTGATGTTTAAGTTTATTAACTGAACATAAATGAAGGCACTGAAGAGCTACAGAACACACAAGTAAGTATCATTGTTTTCCTCTTTATATCACACTTTTGCTGCTAAAGTATTGCTGCTAAGAACAAGCATTGAACTAAGCATGTTCAGCCTAATAATAGAAGCTGTAAGGTTTTGTTTTGTTCTGCTCTCTTTAAACTTGAAGGCTGACTTTTTTGAGCTATTTGTAACCATTTCTACTTTATCCTGCTAAATGCTGACTCCAATCTGAAAGTTATGTTCCTCTCTCAGCACCCAGCATGTGTTATAAACTGGGAAATATCTTAAATTACTTGGGATCCAGACTAGTTCCCAGTTATATCAGCAGAATAGATCCCAACAACTTCAGAGCAATTCAGGTCTTCTGTAGCTCTTAACCAAGACCACGGAGGTTATAGCTGTAACAAGTGGATTTCGTTTCGGTTTTACATTTTCTAGAAGTTTCTTTCAGTGTATCTTATATTTGTTTGTTTTTGTTTGTTTGTTTGTTTTTTAACCATAATGATATACAACAATGAATTAAAAAAATGAAAATCAACTGTAGTTATACTGTAAAATTACAGGTCATTATCACACAAAATAAGGCTGGAATGGACATAAAGGTCATGTACTACATTCCTTTGCTTTCAGACAGAAACAGGTATATCTACATGTTTCCTATCCTACTCACAATATATGTATTTTAATTTATTGCAAGGAGAGGAGAGGAGAGAAGGGAAGAGAAGGGGAGGGGAGACATAGAACACATATATACACCACATCATATATACGTGTATATATATTTCTTTTGTATGTCATCTACGTATCATATGTATACATGTATCTATGAGTCTATATATCTACCTACTTGTGTATCTGTAAATACATCTGGCCATACAGATCACAGATACCCAGAGCACTCATACAAACACCAGATAGCACCAATGACTTTATCTTGGTCTGAACAGGACAGAGGTCCACCAGTGAAAACATATATATACATATATACAGTGTGGATCCCTCCAGAAGCTGGGCTTGAACTCAGTCTGCCCAGTAATTGATCCTGGATCCCAGTCTCCCCAGTTGTTGGCACTTGCACATATGAACATGTGGTGGTTTTACTCGGGTGGGCAGCCGAGCTCCACCACAACCGCTCTCACTCCCCCTCTCCTCAAAGAGGAAGGGGAAGAAAATACAACACAAAGAGTTCAAGGTTTGAGATGAGAATGGTTAAATTAAAGGGAAAGGGAATGGGGAGAAAAAGAAACAAAAGAAACAATAAGGCCACGTGGAAACACAGAAAGAAGGGGGAATAAATAAATAAATAAATAAATAAATATGTGTTCTTTACTTCCTATCAAGTGATGTTCAGCCACGTCCTGGGAAGCAGGACCTCAAAACGCGTAGAGGTTGTTCAGGAGGAACAGTCCCCTCCCCTCCCCCACGACAGCCCCCCTTTTTATTGCTGAGTGTGACATCAGGTGGAACATCCCTTTGGTTGGTTTAGGTCAGCTGCCCTGGCAATGTCCCCTCCCCATCATTTGCCCACCCCCAGCCTGCTGGCTCTTGGGGGCTTGGAAGGAGTCCTGATGCTGTGCCAGCACTATGCAGCAATAGACACAACACTGGAGTGATATCAGTGCTGTTCCAGCTATGAATGCAGAGCACAGCACTGTGTGGGCTGCTGCAGGGAAAGGTGACTCCATCTCAGACAGACCCAACCCAGAACCCCCAAAGGTTCAGCCCCACTTCCATTGCTGGTTTGAACCATCACATGTCCACTCTCCTGGTTCCAGTCCAAAAGACAGCTCCCTTGTGCTCTCACCCACAGGCATTCTCACACTCAGATCTGTCCTTTAGAAGACCTACTCACCCCAAAGCTCCCAGGACACTTCACCTGCTTGCAAGTCTGGCTTGATCTTCACTAACACTCACACACTCCCCAACACTCGCTCAAGTTGCTGACACCACAGGCTCCATCCCACATGCACACAGAAAAAAGAATCCCTCACCCAAGAAAGAGTTACAAAGAGGTTTAATAAAACAAAACAAACCAAGATGATCAGGAACAAGATATAACCTGACAGGGTACTGATTAGCCAGCTATTTACATGCAACCAGCCCTTTTTATCCCCTTGCTCTTCTATTTCTCACATTTGTTCTTCCCCAAATCCCCTAACTCCCTATCGTTTCCTAACTTGGGTTCCTCCTTTAAACATACCATAATAAACCTTGAGCAATCCCCAAAATGCTCTTTGTCCACATCCCATAATGTGTCCCACATGTCTACACAGCAGCCCTCTTAGTCTGAAAGGTGATTCAGAGAGCTTCTCACTTTCACACCTTGACACACTGTAGCTGAGGCCCGGCTGGGACACGCCTAGGAGTAGTCTAGACAGTGTGTCTGTGTGTCTGTGTGTCTGTGTGTCTGTGTCTGTGTCTGTGTCTGTGTCTGTGTCTGTGTCTGTGTCTGTGTGTGTGTTCGTTCGTTGGTTCCTTGGAGTCCATAATTTCGGTTTCTGCCTGCCCTTTGGGTTGGTGGAAATGGGCCTCTGATGGGCTGATGACACCTGTGATGGGCCTGGGAGCAGCCACATGTACCGGGTTTATATGGCAAGGATTTAGTAGCAGGGGGCTGCAGGGGTGGCCTCTGTGAGAACAATCCAGAAGCTGCCCCATATTAGATAAAGGCCAGTTTCAGCCAGCTCCAAAAGGGACCTGCCACTGGTCAGAACCAAGACAATAAGCAGTGTTTGTGTCTCTGTGAGAACAGATTTAAGAAAGGAGAGGGGAAAAAAACTGCTGCACAACAGCAGCTGGGAGAGAGGAGTGAGAACCAGCCCTGCAGGCCCAAGGTCAGTGCAGCAGAAGGGTAGGAGGTGCTCCAGACACCCAGCAGAAGTTCCCCTGCGGCCTGTGGAGAGGCCCCTGGTGGAGCAGGCTGTCCCCCTGCAGCCCAGGGGTCCCACATGGAGCAGATCTCCACGCTGCAGCCCCCCCATGGGTGGAGGAGCCCCCGGTGGAGCAGGTGGATGTGGCCTGGAGGAGGCTGCGGCCCATGGAGAGCCCCCACAGGAGAAGGCCCAAGGCCAAAGCTGCAGCCCATGGAGAGGAACCCACACAGGAGCAGGGGGTCTGGGAGGAGCTGCTGCCCGTGGGGTATCCATGCTGGAGCAGCTTTCTCCTGGGGGATGGGCCATGTGGGAGCAGTTCTTGAAGAGTTCCTGCCTGTGGGCAGCCCCTGCAGGATCAGGAAGGACAGCATCCCGTGGGAGGGACCCATGTGGAGCAGGGTCCTTATCTCAACCCTCAAGTCCTCTCCATCATATTTTGTCCCCCTTTCTCTTTGAGGTGAGGGAGTGAGAGAGTGGTTGTGCTGGAATTAAGCTGCCTAAAAGGGTAAAACCACCACACTGGGTCAGGGTAGTATTTGGGCTTCTTCACCTACCATTGTGTCTCTGTGCAACTTGTGGATATTTATCACATTATTTTGTGGACTTTTATCACATTACTTAACACTTCTCTTATATCTCTGAGTGATATTTGGGGAAGTTTAAAACCTGAATCCATCCAATGGCATGGTATTGTAAAATGGGGAAGAACTGTACATGGATTCCCCACAAGCAATTGGCAACATGACCTGGATTTAAAAGGATATTCTATGAAACATATCTTGTGTAATTCTAGGTAACACAGTAACTCAGGATCTGATCCAAAGTTCAGTTAAATATTTTCTCATCTGCATTTGCATGTGGAGGATGCAGTAGTGGCTCCGTCTATCTGTGAATCTCATCCATGAATCCAGATGTATTAGTCTTTTAGCAACAGCATGCTTGGTTTTAACAATTATTTTTTAAGAAAGATGATGTTTTCCTCACATTTATCCCAATATAGGTTATCAAGTATTTGGAGTTTAATACAATTTAATTGTATTTATTTGTATTTATTTAATAATACAGTTTAATCAATGTAAGTTTATATATATATGTAAATATGAAAGAACAAAGTTGGAGATCAGATCTGCACTTAAAGTACAAAATAAGCTTTTGTAGAACAAGAGTTCTTGACAATTTGTTACCATTTAATACTTGGTAATTGACTCAAAGGAAGAAAAATTCATGTGCTGATTCAGGTAAGAGAAGAGGTAAATGCCAAATCCACCCTTTCTAATAATGGAAAGCCAGCATTCAATTAGGGGTAGCTGGTTACTGTTCTGCAGGTTCAGCTAGCATTGCAATTATTGTTGTTTCATTCTGTTTCAAGTGAGAGAACATGGTGTCTTGTTGTATTTTAAAATGAATCCTTTCTGTCAATTTTGCTTTTCCTGCTTCATAGGTTCCTAATGATGGGTTGTACTGAAGTGTAGAGAAAGATATATACTGTGTTTGGGAAACAATATATATATATATTTTTACAATACAGTAAGATTCAATATTCAATATTAGGTGCTTGCAGTGATCCAGACCCTACAAAGTTGGTGCAACTGCAATTACTTTGTGGAACAAAAAGGTACCCAAAGCATCTTTTCTAGGGGGTGTACATCAGTGGCTCCATTTTATCCTTTTCAAATTAAATGTAAAGCCTGTAGCGTATATGTGTCAAAACTGGGATATAACTCAATATAGTTTACTTAGCACACTCAGGTCACCTTTGTTAAATATCTCAGTTGGGGGAATATCATATTTTCCCTTTTTGTAGATCTCCTAAATATACAGAAAAAATAAATTATTTTATGAACTGGAAAGAGGTTGAGCATTGCCAATTAACTGAATATGCCTTAAGCAAGAAGTACACCCCTTACATACCAACAGTTCTTTAATCTGACTTTTTCTTTTTGACGTTTTTGGTTGCTTGGTTTGTTACGTTTTCCTTTCCATGCATGAGCCAGGATTGTGCCCCTACCTTCAGCCAACTGTGTAGCAGTGCTTTCTGGAGATGCCATGTCACTAACAGGCTGCAAATTGGATCTGCAGACAGATCCTTGAGCTAGGGAGAAAGCAGTCTGTTTTGTGACTATATGATGATAGTTTGTTTGGCTTTTCTGATTTTTTATATTCCATGCCCTCTTGACTGGCAGCTCTTTAACTACCTACATCAGGTTGACTCAACAGTTTTAAATGTTTCCACCAATAAAAATACCATTTTTATTTTTTTTATCATGACTCATCAAAAAAAGTTTTTTCTTGATATTTATAAAATGATGAGTCTTCTGTATTCTTTTGAATGAGGTTTTGATATTGAAGTAATGTGTACTTCTATTGCCTCTTTATTTTGCTGCTGGTAACATAACAAAATCAAAACTTAATTGCATGTACTTATCTTGCACAAAGTAGATCAATCTGTTCCATTAAATGTGTCACATGAGAAAAACAGTCAAGTCTAATTGATTTCAAAGTTTTGTGGCACACCTATCATTATAGTATTTTCCCTAAGATGGTCTCAGTCAATACATTTACTACTTCTTTTAAAGTATTTTGTAAAGTATATTGTGTTTGTTTGTTTGTTTGTTTTGTTTTGTTTTTACACCACTTGACTCATGCATATTAGAAAGAACCTAGAAAAACGTGTTTTGAGTCCATCAAAAAGTATAAGAATCCAAGTACATATTCTTCCTGGACTTAAGACTTACGTTTTGCATTGAATGTTCCTAACATGTGCTCACACTCAGCCCCATCAGTCTTACTACCAGCTCTAAGAGTTCCTGGAGTATGAGGCAAACTTGCATGAGCAGATGATTTCATAAAAGTTAAAATAAGATGGTTTTAGAAAAACTAAGTAGTTCCATATCTTATCTCAAAGATCTGTAGTTCAAGACAGAACAGTTCAAATAATTCATTGCTTTTTTAATTTGATGAAAATGTAGGTGCTAACCTTTGGGGAAGTTTTTTTATGCAATGTTAGCAGCAAATCCAACCTGTCAGTACAGCAGTACTTTACAACTGCCGCAGTTCACTTGGTGTGTGATAGGGAAGAGAGTTGCAAGAATGATATCCAGGCTTTTCCAGGACTGTGAAAAATGCAAGATATGAGTGATCAGTTATAAGGATAGTTTCAAAATATGGTTGAATGAGAACAGCTTCAAGGCAAAGTAGGTAATAAATAGAAAAATGATTATGAAGTGGAAAAGTTCATCTGTAATATGAGAGCTGGTTCAGGGCACATGGGCTTAATGACTTCCTCTGTCACAGACAGCCTCAGAGGCTTTAGGAAAATCATTTAATCTGTTCGTAGCCATGATATAAAGAGTGTAATTTTTTCTCTTGATTTTTTTTTTTTTAACATTTCTTTTCATAGAATCATAGAATATCCCAAGTTGGAAGGGACCCATAAGAATCATCAAGTCCAACTCCTGGCACCGCACAGGTCTACCCAAAAGTTTAGACCATGTGTCTAAGTGCACAGTCCAATCACTTCTTAAATTCAGACAGGCTTGGTGCAGTGACTACTTCACTGGGGAGCCTGTTCCAGTGTGCAGCCACCTTCTCGGTGAAGAGCCTCTTCCTGATATCCAGCCTAAATTTCCCCTGCCTCAGCTTAACACCATTCCTGCAGGTGCTATCCGTGATGTTTACGGAGAACAGGTCACCTGTCTCTCCTTTCCCCCTTGCAAGGAAGTTGTAGACTGCGATGAGGTCCCCCCTCAGACTCCTCTTCTCCAGGCTGAACAGGCCCAGTGACCTCAGCTGCTCCTCATATGTCTTCCCCTCAGTTTTCAGTTTAGATTTGAAAAGAAAGTATGAAGGTTGTGGGTTTTTTTTTGTTTGTTTGTTTGTTTTTCCCCTTTATGATGCACCTCCATAAGTCCTTTGACATAGTCTCCCCATATTTCCATTATATTGATGAAATGGTAAAGTCTAGATAAGGTTTATAAAAGTCTAGATAAACTTTACATATCTAGATAGACTAGAAAAATGGATAGAGTTATGGACAAAAAATAGCTGAACTGCCCGGTTCAGAGAGTTGAGATCAGTGGTACAAAGTCCAGCTGGAAGGCAGTCATAGTGATGTCCCCATTTGGAGGGGAGGCAATATTGGGGCGATAATGACCTGGATGATGTGGCAGAGCAGTGTCAGCAACTTGCAGGTGATACAAAACTGGGAGGAATAGTTGACTTTGTGTATGTGTGGGCACATGGAAGAGCACAAACCAGAACAGTTAGAAGAAGGGATTGACACCTGTGGATGATTCACACCAGAGCACAGGAAAAGAATGAGTGGGACAGAGAAGCAGAGAAAAAAACACTATCACCTCTTGCATCGCTAGTTGTCTCAGGTTGTCTCATTATGTGTAACCTGCATCACTAATAAGGGAGGAGAGGAGTCTGCAGTAAAGCTGAGCCTGGGAAAGGCAGAGGAGAGGTGTCTTCCTTAAGTGTGTATTTTTGTTTGTTTGTTTTGGTTTTGTTTCCCAATACCAGAATCAGTACTCAAATATTTATATGAAATGGCAATAAACTAAGCCAAAAGGCAAGTCTCTTCTGCCCATGTTAGTAATTGGCAGGTGATTTTCCTGTCTTTATGTTGATCCACAAGCTTTCTCACTCTTATTCATACTATTTTCTCCTCTCCTGCTAGCTGGGGGAGAGAGGGCAGTGAGTGAGTAGCTGAGGAGGGCTTGGCTGTGAGCTGGGGCCAAACTACCACGTTGATGCCCCAGGCAGTTGTACTCCATTCAGTGGGACCCTGATGGCCCAGAGAAATGGGCAGAAGGGAGTCTCATGGAGTTCAACAGGAAATGTCAGGTGGAGAGAACCTGGAGAGAACTAATCATATGCAAGAGCACAGGCTGGAGCCTGACCAGATGGACAGGAACTTTACAGGAAAAGGCTTTGAGCATCCTGGTGGACAACAAGTTTAACATTTCCTATAACGTAATGTTTTTGGTTTTTTATTGAAAATAATTACCAACATTTATTTTAAATCAAAGACATCCCAACAAGCATAAATGTCAAAAAATATGGAAGATATTTTGGATTAAAGGAACCCTTGTTCTCGTAATGAAGCCAAGGGTATAAACTTGCTTCTGCAGTTACTGCATTCAGGTGTACAGATGTCAAAATTAAAGTATGCTGGCCAAATATCTCATAGAATATTCATCATACAGACAAGGTGCAAGGTCATCTTCCAAAGGGTGTAATAGTACATTCTGCTGACTTTTTAATTTACTTGTTGAATATTCTCAATGACATTTTCTATAGTCATTCTACTCAATGGATCTAACCAGCCCTTTTGAACTGATTCATTTTCCCTGTCCTCCAAATATAGATATGTTTGGTATAAAAATAGAAGTATTATCAGATTCATTCAGCAGACTCTGCTCAAATGTTAGAACTCATATAATTTAGGCATACTGTTTTATAATAACAGCAATGTCTTTTGGAAACTATTTGCTGTACCTTGTATTCTTAGCAAAGATTTGAAATTTAGCTTTCTTGCTGAGATGCACTCTCATGGGGGCAAATTCTTAATATGGTTCCTGGTCTAAGTGCTACTCATAGCTTTAATGCAGGCAACTTCCTACAATAAACGAGAAAAAAATTCATTTCATCCAATGTATTATATTTTCTACAACAATGTATTCTTCCATGGTTTACTTCCAATTCCATAGCTAATTTCTACTTTATAGCTTTCATAGAAGGGGAAAAAATATATATAATAAAGGGGGGAAAAAAAGCACCTTCCATGGAGTATTTTTACTACTTTCCTTCTTATTGCAATCCATATCAAAAATGTACAATGCAGCTTTCTCCCGAAACATAAAAACTATAACCTGTGTTCAAATATGTAGCATAAATTGTTATGAAGATTAGATTTGGTTTCTATTTTGTCCTGATCACATCACTATTGTTCCTTTCTAACAAAAATAAGGTGTACAGCCTCTTTATTTTCCCTGTTCATTAATTATTTTCTAATTTCTTGACTGTTCTTTATCTTTTCATCCTCTTACTCCTTTCCATGTCTCAGCAGCATTGTTTCTTTCACCCTCTCTGTTCCAGTTTCACCTCTATATCTTCTCCATTCTACTTGCTCCTCTGTATTTTTAAACTATTCACTGATAGATAGCTGTAGATTTATTTTCCTACTCATTTCAGTTTTCTGCCATCAGTCAGTCATCCTTTCAAGTATTCCTGTGTTTGCTTAATTTCAAGGACCAGTATTATACCTGTAAATATGAAACTCTGTCTTCTTTATATTATAAAGATACTTCTTATTTTATAACTTTTTTTATGTTTTGCATTTAGTTGAGATTTAGGATCTCTGAGTATTTCAGAATATTTAAGATTATTTTGAATTTAGGAGAGTATAAACATAAAACGTCTAGAAGAAAGAATAACTAAAAAGAAAAAGAAAAGAAAAAGAGAAAAACCTTGGATTCTGGGTTATGTATAGAAAGTGTAAGAAAAATATCCACTGAAGTCTTACATTTCTCTATGTGGTACTATATGTGATTAAAATACACAGCTTCCACTTCCTACTACTTTGTTCTGTAGTAGGAAGCTTTCTGTGGTCTGTAGCATATTTCCCATTAAAACAGATGAAATAACAGCAGGGCATTGGAAATGTGGTCCTGTGTCACACTGAGGGCATTGTGTCTGCTAGCAGCTGACCAACCAACTGGATTTAGCTTTTCATCCAAGATGAGATCCTCAGTTGGTATGAATCATTAGGGTTTAGCTTAAGACAAAAGATCTATGATATTTTACACTGGCTGGGTAGCGCTTTTCAGGGCAGTTTGCTCTCTCCACAGGTGTCCAACACGTTCCACCAGCTACACCAGTTGTACTAAAATCTGCCCTTCTGTGTCCAGCCTAAATAAGAACTCTTTTTAACTCTTACATAGGTGTATATATTAAAAATGAATAAATTAAATAAATTGAATGTGCCTCCTTCATGTGTTATATAGTAGGTTTATATATATACGTACACTGTGCAGTAGTAGTAGGCTTAGATTAGAGGTGTAATAGATGAGAGACCAGGGAAATTCAGGTGAAATTTATACATTTTTTTATTAATGTGTCACAGGCTCAGAACTAAATTCAGCATTGGGATGGAATAGGTAAGGAAATGAAAAAAAGTTAAAATACATTACTTATACATATTGGCATTTTTCACATTCAGTGATTATTGATGAAAAAAAAAATAAAAAGAAGAGGAGAAGGGAAGAAAACAAGGGCATGCAGATACTGTGGCATGAACTACTAAAGCAAAAGCAGTTGCAGCCTTCAGAAACTAAGCTCTGTTCTCTCCAGCCTCCACCTACCTTCTCCTGCAAGTCCATTTTCGCTCTATCTGCTACAAGTAGGTACAACTTTAAGTGTGTGCTGCAGGACTGTCAGTCTAGGTGATGGCTTTTTTTTTTCTGTTGTTCACTCTTTATACACTGCTGAGATGTATGAACCTAACTTAAAAGCTAAAACTATCTCAGTAACATTTAATTATCTCTGATAGTATTTTTAAAATACCGTATATTAAGTTACTGAAAAATAACCCTAAGCTATAAAAGAAAGAAAAACAAAGGCCCTTGCAGCAAAACTGTTTGTTAGGAAGTACAAACTATTGAAATCCAGGATTCCTAAGTTTGAAGAGTGAGATGAAGTCAGTTTTAGTCTTTAAACAAAGATGTGTTTAGTTTACGTAGTCTGCTTTCAATTTCTTTGCTGCTTTCTGCTGGAGGTAATTGAGTCCAATTCTCCCCTCATCCACATGTTTCTGTAGGAAAAAGAGTGCCCACCTGGGCTCCAATTGCTCCTCTAAAAGTATACAGGTCTTACACACGTCCAGGGAAGACCCTGGGCACAATAGCACACCTTAAATGTCTGTGTGTAAAGAACAGAACTTTTTACTTGTTTTTTTTGTTTGTTTGTTTGTTTTTTTTTTCTCCCTTTTCTTCTTGAAAATAGCAATGTAAAGATTTGTTTAAAAATTGCTACTCACAGCACATGGAAAACTATTTGATCATATCAATTGTATGTAAAACAGAAATTTAAGCCCTCCATAGGGAATGAAAACATTTATTTGAATGCTGATAGATATATTGTATTCTCGAGGCAGGGGTTAAAAACATTAAGGTTTTGTGTTTTCCTTTGTTTTGTTTCTTTCCCAAACCTATTCTTAAACAAATCAGGCAAACAACTCACCTTACCAAGCACCATGGGGAAATGAATATAGGGATTCATAAGTACTCTCCTAGTTTGTATGCATGACTCACTGTCTGGTGGCAAAAATCAATTTGCCTCTTTAAAAAGGCCCCCTTGGGGATAGAAGAATGCAGAGCTGTAATGGTTTACTGTCTTGAGTGTCTTTGTCTGATGACAAACAGAACTGGAATTGACAGCAGAGAGTTATACTCAGGAGCTGAAATGATTCATGTATGGTGACTTTTTCCCTCACCTGGCTTTACAAAACTACACCTGCAAAACAGTGCATCTATGTCATTTATGTAGTCACCTCAATTGCATGCATCTCTGGTATTTACAGGCACTGACAGTACTTTGTGTCTCACTAGCTATTTATGTGCTCTGATATCCTGTTGCACATCAAGCACTCTGCTGTCGGTGTGAATGTACAGGCATTCCTAAATATTAGACCATGCACAGCTGAGAAACCATTGAGGATGTTTTAACCTGCATGTCACACAGTGAAGTGTATGAAAGAAAAGATGGGGGTGCACACAGAGTAGAGACAGTGTCAGACACAAACTCTGGAAAAATAGGTTTTATTCACAGTTCAGTCATTGATGTTCTGTATGACTTCGGACACACATTTTCACCTGTCTGTGACTGCTGCCCTTCTTCCTGGGCTTTCTCTGTTTAATTAAGAGAGGGGAAAAAAAATAAAGCATTGTCCACTTATATTGTAGCTAGTGCAAAGGGGCTGCTATCTCTTACACAAGCTACTTATGTATTACAATTAATAACAGAAGTACATAACATTAATAACAGTAGTACGTAATCCTAATTAATTTGTATATTCCAAATGTCAGTAGAAAATTCTCGTTGATACCACATCAAATTCTGGCCCAGTACATAGTTTCTTAAGCTTATATACAGATAATGTGAATTACTTGTTAAATTGCGCTTTAATAGAATAAATAGGACATAGGAGATCAAAGTCCATGAAAATGGAGTGCTGGACTGGTAGGAATCTTGAATTCCTACTTTTTCAGTGTGTAAATTCTGTAATCACTTATAGGTTTCTTGATAAAGTGAAGATAATTCTTTTTTTTATTATTTTTTGGAAAAGGAAGAAGAAAAGATTAAGAAACCCTTTCTCTCTCCCCCCCCTCCCCCTTTAAAAAAAAAAAATGATAATCGTATCAAATCAATAGATTGGAACCTTTTACTTTTGAATCTTGTTTCAGTTGAATAACAGAAAGGGGTGGTTAAAAAGAAGTAAAAAAAGCATCTGTCCTCTATGAAGATACTCATGGAAACAAAATATATCTCAAGTTCATGTTATGTTCAGATATAGGCTGTCAGTGTACAGATGATACGTTTTGTTGGCATGAGATACAGAAAAAAAAAATAGAATCCAATCCAGTACAAATCAGTATTATGCATAAAGATATTCTGGATTGATTGTGCAAGCAGATGCTCTGTGAATTCAATCAAGAAATGCTTTTTGTCACCTCTGTTCAAACAGGCAAGCCAGCTTCATTCCCAGTTGAGATGAGAACAGGAATCCATTGCTTACTCTATTAACAATAGACAATTTTTCTAATAACAAATAGATTTTTTCCAGTCCTCTGATGAGATTGCTGAGTGCCAGATGTAGCTGTGTGAATTTGAGTTTTTCTCTAGAGAGGGGGCAACAGTTTAATTTTGGTCTGAAGAGCTTATTTTAAATGCATCTGAAGCAGGAATAAACTTAACTGTTCACTAAGTAGTATCTTCCAAAAATCAATGGTACATCCCTGTCTAACAGTGCAATGCATATATCCTGGTTATAGGCTAAGAAAGAAGATAGGAGGTTTAAGCAAAAATCAACACCATACAAGCATGAATTTATTTTCTGCAAATTCACACGGATCCAGGCCCACTATAAATTACCACTGATGAGGTACAGTAATAACAAAATGTTCATATGCTCGCCTGTGTTTTCTCTGTTTATAAATTGAAAGATATTGAAAGATACTCAAGGTGAATTAAAACAAAACAAAACAAAACAACAAAAAAAAACTTTTAGTTTTATAGACCCAGACTATTTTTCCTAATTCGTATACTATTCTAATCTCAGAACTTAAACAGAACAGAACAGAATAGCCTGACTTGAAATGGACCCACAATGATGACCAAGTTCAACTGCTAGCTCCACACAGGACTTCCTAAAAACCAGTCCATCAGTCTGAGATTATTGTCCTAATGCTTCTTGAACTCCAGCAGGCTCAGTGCTGTAACCACTGCCCTGGGGAGCCTGTCCCAGTGCCCAGTCACCCTCTGGGTGAAGAACCTGTTCCTAACACCCATCCTGACCCTCCCCTGTCCCAGCTCCATGCCGTTCCCTCGGGTCCTGTC
This sequence comes from Anas platyrhynchos, assembly GCF_047663525.1. Taxonomy (NCBI): domain Eukaryota; kingdom Metazoa; phylum Chordata; class Aves; order Anseriformes; family Anatidae; genus Anas; species Anas platyrhynchos. The sequence goes on from NC_092587.1 coordinate 174,581,659, forward strand.
GCTGTCCCCAGAGAGCAGAGCTCAGCGCCTGCCCCTCTGCTCCCCTCCTGAGGGAGCTGCAGGCCGCCATGAGGCCTCCCCTCGGCCTGCTCTGCTCAGGGCCGAGCAAACCAAGTGGCCTCAGCTTCTCCTCACACATCTTCCACTCTAGACTTTTAACAATCTTTGTTGCCGTCCTTTAGATACTCTAGTTTTATGTCCTTAAGCTGTGGTGCCCAAAACTGTATGCAGACCATAAGGTGAGGCTGCACCAACACAGAGTACAGAGGCACAATCCCTTCCCTCGACCAGCTAGCAATGCTGTGCCAGATGCCCCCCAGGATACAGTTGGCTCCTTTGGCTGCCAGGGCACAATGTTGACTCATATTCATCTTGCCATCAACCAAAACCCCCAGATCCCTTTCTGCAAGGCAGCTCTCCAGACTCTCGTTCTCTGTCTGTAAATATGTCCAGGATTACCCTATACCAGGTGCAGACATTTATTTATGGTCTCAAACCTGCTATGGGTTTTGGGGTAGCCTCTTCTCTTTTTCTCCCTTTCTTTTTAAACAATGTAAGTCCTTTTACCAGTACAAACAACCAGAAATAAAAGTCATCTTCACGTTGCCCTTACACCCTGTTCCTAAACCTGTAGCTTTGCCCTTTGAATAAAACTGTTACGAACTGGCATTGCATCATTTCATATGCCTTTCCCTCAGAGAGGTTTCAGCATATGCTACAGTAACAAGGTCATTCATAAACTTTTTATGGCAGATTTGTAGAACAGAGTTTTTTTGAAGAACCCACCACCTCTAAAGTTAGGGTGTTTTTTTCTTTTTATTATTATTTTTATTTTTTAAAGATCTTTCTGATCATAATACACAGTCATCTTGCTTAACAGACACAGACACATCCCATGGCTGCCTGGGCCAGCATAACTTAGTAGGAAAGGGAGCTGCTGCTGGGAAAATGTGCACAAGAGAGATGAGCTGTAAAAGTGTAATTGACACACACACAGCAAAATATCCCAGAAGACTCAGAAGACTTCTCAGTCTTGAAAACATTTACAACCAAGCACAGTGATTTATACCGTGATTCCAGTGGAATTACTCATGAGAGCAAGTAATATGCTCAGTAGTAATTAACAAGCTCAAATTTTCTCTGTTATTTACACCAACTCTAACGCCTCTTCACACTGTCAAAGAGGTGTGAAAGAAGAAGGCCTGAGAACACGATTTTCTTTCATATTTTTTCCTCAAAGATGTTTTTTGTGCTATTAAGTCAGCTTTGCAGAAAAAATGTCACCAGCCAAGTAGAATCAACAAAAGTGTAAACCCATGTGTCCCCACCTCATTCATCTCATCATGTGTTCTCTGACAGTTCCCCAAAACAGCATGCATCTAAATAAGTTGTGAACTTCAAAGTCTTATCAGAAAAATTTAAATGCTAAAGTGGGCAATTTATTTGTCTATTTAGTTCTTTCTTTTCTTTTTTTTTTTTTCTTTGTGTTTTTCCTCCAAACCGCATGCACACAAACCCTCAAACACAAGACTGTATACATAGCTTGCTGCCGTACCTCAGGTGTGCAGATCTGGTTAGCAAAACAATATTCATAACTGCTAACTACTGGCTCTACCAAAGGATAAATAGCATTGCTCTTTTAGGTTTTAAACCAACAGTTTAAGGTACCCTATTCAAAATAGTACTTAAGCTTTTGTTGAGCTCTCAAGCTTGTGCTGAAGTCCAATTAAAGTCAATGAGACAAGCGTGCACTTAAACAGTATCTTATTCAATTTCCCCAAACCAAGCTCTGTTTTAGCTACTTAAATGTGGTTTCAGGGCTAAAGCTGCCATATAAAACGAAATATTATAAAATTACTTTTCACACTGTATTCCAAAGGGAGTGTGCATGACAGATCTCATTTAATATTGCACTATGCTTCCATTACTAGGCAAAATAAGCGAGGAAGTTTTGGCTGAATTCAGACAATATTTTATGTGCATTTGTAATTGTAGTTGTCAGGAAAGTTTTCTTCTCTTCAGATGCAGAGACTTATTTGAGTTAGAACAAAATAACTTGAAAAAAAAAAAAAAGTTTTTTTTTTTTCTACAAACTTAGTCCCTTTTTAGGAATTTTCTTTTATTTCCCATCTTTTCTCAGAACTTTAACCCAATTTTACAGCATCTTTTTAAATCTTTTTTTTTTTTTTTTTCAAATTGATCTTTGTGTGATTTATAAAGCCTTTTGCAATGATCACATACACAGTTGTGTATGACAGATTGACATGATTAATGTTCAGATGTACAATATCCATTCCAAGAGGAATCTATATGGCATGTTTTTGTCCTCGAGATACTTTGGGTTTTCAAGCTATTAATTAGTCCCAAGGAACATTCTGTTATTTCTAAGCCTAGTTAGTAATAGACTTCTCTTGCATTTCTCATGGATTTTAAATATTGATAAACATCTTTCTTTCAAAAATTCTACCATTTAATTTTCCATAGCAGAAATAGTTTCATTAAGTCTTCACCTTCATACATCTCAATATTCAAAATCAGTACTGTAGATGAAGCAAAGTTAATTAAAACAGTATTTTTCAGTAACCAGGGATAAAATCCTTGACTATCATTCAGCTCTGTGGCATGATGACCTCTGATTTCACTGCAGCCAGGATCCAAACCAATTTCTGAGATTTGTGAGACTATTCCAGCCAGTATTTGATGATATTCTTTAATAAATACTGAATCTTGGATACTGTCCCAAGAAGAAATTTGACATGGCAAGTTAGTTGTTTTTGGCTGATACCTTCTTCCTCCTCATGGTGGATGACCCTGAAGAGACTGGCTGAAGCAGAGGTCCCATTATGCCACCTGGTTTTTATTATTATCAGAATAATTCTCAGAGAGGAGCCAATCTAGGGTAGTAGCTTCTAACAATTTCTGAAGTAATATTTTTCTTCTTTTTCTGCTGTGCTCCTCACTGTTTTCTTCCAGCCCTACACTGCCTCCAAGACCCACTACAGCACTCTTCCAACCCCAAGGCTGAAGGGAGTAGCTGGAGAACTCAGGCAAAGATGCAAGAAGCCAAGTATCTAAGGCAGAGACTAGTGTGAGGCCACTGACAGGAATTTCTCAGCTCCTGCTGTCCTCCTCAGTTTCTGCTGTGAAACCTTTGACGGTTCTGATCAGAGAGTAAAGTGAGAAATGCTCAGGTAGGACCTTTCTGATCAAATAAACTCAAGGTGTATCAGGACAAGACTTCCAGGTGTTGCTGTTAGATTGTGTTTTCTCATTTTCACAGCAGCCCACATCATGATGAAGATTTTAGAAACTGCTATTTAAGACAAACTGCATCAGGTTACCAAACAGATTGTAATGTAGATAACACTTCACAGAGAAAGGCTGCAGGGAAATATGACTTGATGTTGTTTCTATTCTGAATGAAACCTACAGACAGGACTTTCAGGTAACACATCACCTTTATTCTATCACAAGGTTGGAAAGACTTCACCATTGCTTGTGGTGGTTTTACCTTGCTATGCAGCTGAACTCCAGCACAACTACTTTCTCACTCCCCCTCTTCAAAAGTAAACGGGGAAAAAATGTGATGGAAAAGACTCACAGGCTGAGATAAGGACAGGGAGATCACTCAACAATTGCTGTCACAGGCAAAACAGACTCAGAGTAAGGAGTTTAATATAATTTATTGCCTATCACTAACAAGCTAGAGCAGTGAGAAACTAAAAGAAAATGAAAAACACCTTTCTTCAATTCACCATCTTCTACCTTCTCCCCCAGGGCAGCACAGGGAAACAGGGAATGAAGACCGAGGTCAGTCCCTAATGCTTCACCTCCACTGCTCCTTCACGGTCACTCTCTGCCCGTGCTCCACGTGGGGTCCCTCCCATGGGATGCCATCCTTCCCGAACGGATCCCGTGGAGGCTTCCCACAGACAGCAGCTCTTCAAGAATTGCTCCCACATGGCTCTGTACCACAGGGTCCATCCGTCAGGAGCAAACTGCTCCAGCACAGGCTCCCCATGTGCGGCAGCTCCCCCCAGATGCCCTGGTCCTGTGTGGGCTCCTCTCCACGGGCTGCAGCTTTGGCCTGGGGCATGCTCCACCGGTGGCTCCTCCACTGCTGCAGTGTGGAAATTTGCTTCATGTGGCTGCAGGGGGACAGCCTGCTCCACCCCTGCAGCCTCTCCACAGGCTGCAGGGGAACTGCCGCTGGGTGTCTGGAGCACCTCCTGCCCTCCTTCTGTTCTCACTCCTCACTCACCCCTCACTCTCCCTCCTCACTCTTCCAGCTGCTGTTGCACAGCACATGTTTTTTTTTTTGTTTGTTTGTTTTTGTTGTTGTTGTTATTTGTTCTGCTCTCACAGAGGCAGAAACAACATCGCTTATTGGCTTGTCTACTAGCAGTAATGGGACTGTTTTGAAGTTGTCTGGAACTGTCCCTTATCTGACATGGAACAGCCTCTGGGCCTTTCTCATAGAGGCCACCCCTGCAGCTCCAAGATACCAAAACCTTGCTGTGTAAATCCAATACTTGGTTTCCATTCCTGCTTTATAAGAAAGTTTTGCTATAGCACCATGGAATACCTTCTTCTGAATTCTGCCCTTATAAGCTGTGTAGGTACTTCTAAGGACAGATTTTTCCAAAAGTGTTTCAATTTTCTCTTTTCAATGACCTAATATTATTTCACTTGAAATAATATGAGTACACTTGATAGCACTAGATTTTGATAAAGAATGCTGTTTGAAAAAAAATATATTTTATGCCTAAGTCACACTGTCACTTTATATTAACTTTCTTATTCGTTTCACCTTTATACTGTCCTCTGTATTCATTCATTTTTAACTAACTTATCTTTTTTCAGCCCTGAAATAGATTTTAAAGAGAGAGGAGTACCCATCTTAGTCTGAAAGAAAACTAGTGCCCTGGCAATTAAAAGCAGCTTGAACTTTTAGTAAGCAGATGAAAATATTTTAGAACCGTGTTCATACTGTAGGCTAAAGAAGACAATGTAGAACTCCTTCACGTCACTTTCAATCCTTGATTCTTTGAATACTTTACAAAAACAAGACACTTTAGTACCACAGTATAACCTTGTTCAGTGATTAGGCACCCTAAGTGGTTTTCTAGAACAAATAATTCCCCAGACAGAAATGTTACTTTATATCAAAATGTACATGATCAAATGAGTATAGTTTAAATGTCACTGAATTCGGTGAGCTTTTTGCAGTGAGTATTTATCCTGAAACTCTAAATGTGAAATCTGTTAATACACAAATTGCTACTGCTCCATATTTCAAAAAATACAGTCAGCTAAAGACAGCTAAAGACCTCCAACCTAAATCCATTAATGACATTACTCAGCATCTCTATATGCCTGTAATGATTATTTTTTTTTTAATATTCTTTAACTTTGATCTGATATCAGATTATAGATACTGATCAGTAAGATGTAATGCTGTATGGTGACATTCCTCTGTTGGCTGTAACAAGTAGGAAGAAGGGATTTAGCTGATGTCCTTTTTATCTTCAGAATCAGTATACCCCAGACCCTGCTGCTGTGTTTATGTGCATATGTAATTACAGCGCACTTCATGAAGGTTCCTAAATGCACTTCAGAGCACAGAGAGAGTCCTTACAAGAGCGTTCTCCAGCTGAATGTATATGCATCAAGAATTACAAAACACAGATGCTTTTTGAAAAGGCTGAAATTCTGAAGCAGCCTTTAGACATCTGGTATGCCAACAGTTACCTAATAGTTCCTGAGAAATCACACAAATTGTCCAGTTAAGGTATGGATTATGTCTGCTCCTTAGGAAGATTTTTGTAATACTGTTCCATGTTCCTAGTTTTCATGAGTGCCAGTGGTATGCAAGAGGTCAATAGTATACAAACAAATGTGTTTTCTGGCTTGTTCTCCACTTGTCTCAACACAGATTAGGGACTTCCTTTGTACTCTCTCAGTAACTCTGCTCCCTAAACCACCATATAATGCATTTAACAGGCCACTGTTCAGTCTCCCAAAAATTTCTACAGTGGGATTTAAAACAGCAGCATAATAACCCTGCCTGCAAGAACACTACATCCACTTTCATTAGCTTGGCTTTCAGTAAAGAAATTTAACTACACAGAATGAATCAAAATCCCTGCTGTGAAATATGCCATCTTCTAAGTGCAGACAAAAAAACCTCTATAATTTCTTTTTAAAATCAAAATTATTTAAGGTTCTAATTTTTCCTGTTTTCTTGATGATTTTAGAAATACTGAATAAAAGTAACACATCACACATTGGACAGATAGAAACAAATTTTCTCCATTATTTACAGACCTTTGTATACTTCATTAGCATAGACCAAGTCACCAGCTTGCTAAATAAGCAGAACATATAGGTTAGATGTATGCTTTTCTACCTGACTTTTTCTACCTGACTCATGATGCAGAAACTGCTTAAGTCCTGTTTCAGACCTTTCCTGTGCAAGAACAGAATGTTCCAATAAATAATGGCAAATTACATCCAGAAACCTGTGTCTGAATGAGCTTAAGACATTGAGACTTTTCAATTTACTATTTTGAGACAATTCAAGTAAAAGAGAGAAACCGTGTGTAGTTATAAAACTCCAAGACCTTTATTAGGGCTATACATAGATATGTGTAAAACAGTTTACAGGATTAGGCCAAAAATCAAATAAATAAGATCCAATTTATTGGCAACACATTAAGAAAAAGGCCAATTTTTCAGTACTTAGGAACAGTAGTATCAGTTACATGTAGTTATTAACTAATTTAAAAGGTTTAAATTCCTCTTAGCACAGCCTCTCCCATTCCTCAGTTATTAGCAATATTAGGAAGCCAAGCTGCTTCTAAAAGAGTGCTAGAGGACCTAGCACTTGATTGCAGGGCTCACCAAAAGAAAAAAAAAAATCACAAGAGGCTTTGCCATTTTTTTCCAGAATTACACAGCTTCCCTATACCCCGCCTGGAGACCTGAACAGACACATAATGCCTCAAAGCTGCTAATTTATGCCCAAACTCTCATACAAAATATACTGACTTAGGTGTTTTTAAGGACTGAGGGGATTTCCATCTCAGAAAATGCTCTGTTATTCTGTTGCTGCTGAGTATTACTGTAATTACATAATAGACAATGCAAACACTAAGAGGTAAGATAAAATAAGTAAACTAATAAAGGAGAGTTAGAACAATAATAAGTATGCAACTTTGTCCATTGTGCTATGAATTCTCTTTCCCCAGACAACCTTCTAGCAACACCATGTAAAGCTGCACAACTTGTAAGTAGCTTGTTTGGCAGCTTGCTGGGCTGCAGCATGCTCACTGCAATAACTCACCCACAGATGTCTGTGCCTGTCTTCTTGGCAGTGGCCAGGTTTCAGAGCATTTCTCACAGTGGTCACATCAAGAAGCACTGCAACAAAGGCTGACTCTTTTCCCCTTAGGCTTGATGTTTAATTCAACCATACTACAGCCACTCTCTTTATATTGCATGGATTCTTACAGCGTTCTTAGCCTAGGTTAAAATGTTAACCCATTTAGACATTCTAATACAACATCAGCCTATTACGAAAACAATAAAAACAGCAATGTCGTAATCACTAGGAAACAATGGATTCTTACTTTATGTTAGTGTACCAAATGAATGAAGGAATCTGTTCCTTTCTCCCAGGCAGGACAGACAGTATAGATAACTGTTTTATCGATTAGGGATAAGGACAAGATATAAAGACATCCAGTTACTCGCCATCAGATAAATTGTAGCAGCTGAACTGATTGCAAGCACTGCCATGTGAGGGCATGCAGTAGCTCAACTAAGAACTGATAATCCAGGCTTTCATTTACATCAACTTACTGTATATCTTAGAAAGAATACCTAATTATAATAAATGTATTTTTCCTTGTTGTTGTATGCACCACCATGTTTAATAGATCACCATAGTAATGGGAAAACCTTTCGGGAAGGGTTCCAAGCTGACTGTATCTTTGGTGGCATTGAGTTAGGTGGTGTCTGCAGGTGTGTCTCAGGTCAGGTCTGTCAATAGACAGCTTTATCTTCTTGTGGTGCCTTTTAGTGACTCTCTTTCATACTAGAATACTATCTGTGAAATCATGGTGAGGTAACACAAAATTTCACATGTGCAAAAGGTGCCTGTTCAGCTGAGGCCACAAACATTCCACTATGTGTGGTAATGCAGTTATTGCAATTTCCTCATTAGCTACTATTCAAGGCTGTTACCAGACTGTAAGATAGAAACATTTAGATACAGAGGAAAGATAGTAGAAAAATTACAGAACAGCCAATTCCTGCATGATGATTTCCCTCAGAATAAATGTATGGGAGTATTGGAAAGCTTTTGTGATCAAAAAGCTTTTGAATAAACACATAGGGAGGGGGGAAAGAAAAGAATAGACAAACCTATTAGAAACATTGTGGGATCAAATATGTGCAAAATTTGATCAGAAGATGTACTTTCTTTTTATTCATGTAAGTGATGGTGGCTGAAAGAATATTTTGGATTTATTTATTCTGCTGTGCTATTCATTGTTGAACAGGTTGGCACCTGCCCATCTCCCCTAGCAGAAGGGCTAAATACAATTGTGCTGCTTTCAGTAACCCCAGCAGGGAAGTAACCTGTGCCAGCCCATTTTTTCTTGTAACTTATTTTCTCTCACTGGTCAGCAATTTGGAGGCCACTTGAATGGAAAAAGGAAAGAGCAGCTTATTGGCAGTTGTTCTGCTGCCATGGTGATTCCTATGGTACAGGTGAATAGTGCATGGAGGATCATGGAGGGATGCTAGAAGGTAAGAGTCATCTTTTTATACAGAGCAAGAAATAATAGAGGAAGAAAAGTAATGGATGTCTATAACAGCGAAAAGAAACAACAGCTGATATATCAAAAGAGGGGGCAGTAGAAGGGAGACAAAGAGAGGAAAGACAGGGGTGACAGGCAAATGTATTAAATTGGCTTCCTATCATTTTAAGAATCTGTTGTGGGATTGGGGAGGTTTTTGTTTGTTGTTCTCATAAACTCATAAGCATACAAATGCTGGCCAGCTCTAAAAAGGGGCATCAGTCATGCAGGCATTTAGCCAATGCCACCATTGGGCCCTATGAATGTCAGGTGCTGTTCAAAAATCTAATTAATGTGTTTTCCTTCAACACTTTGTTGAAAGAATGTTTCATTACTATGCAAATGGAGTTAACTCACAACACAGGCTAATTGAATTCTTACAAAACATCCCATGCAGGCCCTTATCTTAACCTACTGAACAATAAATACTAAAGTCACTTTAGAAGATAGAATTCATATTAAGTAGTAGGACACTGACTGTCAGAACATTTAAGGCTTTTATTGTTTCAGGTACGTTGAGTCCAAAAGTAATTCATCTTGTTACCTCTGTTTACACTAGATTGGCACTTGCCCCTGTAACCAGCTGGACTGATAGCTGAAGAGGAAACTACTACTTCAGTGAAAAGAGTGTAGTTAATACACATGCTGCCACACGTGTTTCAGTAGCCCACTTCTGCTGTTGCTGTCCCCCTGGCCTTCCTGCCAGCAGCAATTACAACAGGTCACCAGAACGGTGAATGGCTTCAGAACAGCAGCAATCATGTACTGTCTCCTCTGTTGTCTTTGCCTTTGTAATTACACATGAATTCAGTCCCTATATTGGACTTTCCCTCCCAATGGTTTTCTCTGAACACGCAACAGTAGTCAGTTCCCGTCACTGGGTGCTTTCATTTGTTTCTACTCTTGTGTTCACTTTGGCTAGATCAAGATATTTCCAAAGTCACAGTAAGTTTGGATCAGTCTCTATCTATGTTTATATCACTCATTAAGTGATATAAATAGTGGAAGCCCTCATGCCTGGGCTTCCACTTGGCAAGTTTACTGGTTCAAACTATACTGAAGCTATCCTCCCATGTAGGAGACGATCTATGATGGATACTGTCATAGAATCGTAGAATCATTCAGGTTGGAAAAGACCTATATTCCTAGACTCCTTTCCCTTTCAGGACTGCCTCTGAATGGACTCCGCCAACCAGTCTCCTTAACAGGCCAAAGTCTGCCTTCTGGAAGTCCAGGGTGGAAGTTTTGTTAATATCCCTCCTTACTTTTCCAAGAATCAAAAGTTCTATTAAATAGTGATTGCTATGCCTGAGAGCCTCTGACATCACCCACAATTCCTTCACTATTTATGAGAAAAAAGGTCCAGTAGGGTACCGTCCCTAGTTGTCTCACTCACCAGGTGTGTTAAGAAGTTATCTTCCACACATTTCAGAAGCCTCCTGGGCTGTTTCCTTTCTGCTGTGTTGTATTTCCAGCAGGCATCTGGTAAGCTGAAGTCCCCCACAAGAACAAGGGCTAGTGACTGTGAGACTTCTCCCAGCTGTTTGTAGAATATTTCATCTACCTCTTCAGCCTGGTCAGGCAGCCTATAGCAGACACCCAACATTACATCTGCCTCATTGGCCTTCCTCCTAATTCTTACCCATAAACATTCAACCCTATCATCGCCATAATTAATTGCACGACAATACAAACACTTCCCAACATAAAGGGCTACCCCACTGCCTCTCCTTCCTAGCCTATCCCTTCTGAAGAGCTTGTAGCTATCTATTGCAGTGTTCCAGTCATGCGAGCCATCCCACCATGTTTTGGTGATAGCAACTATGTCATAGCCCTCCTTCACAATGGCTTCCAGCTCCCCCTGTTTGTTGCCCCTACTTTGTGCATTTGTGTAGATGTACTTCAGTTGGGCTAGTGATCCTGCCACATTTTTGTAGGAAGAAGCCCTAATTCCTGAACAACCATTCCTGGGCAATTTAGTGATTTCTAACCCATCAACATCCCTTCTGCCTTTGCTGCCACATGGCTCTCCAATTCCTACCTCAACAGGGTCAGTAGACCACTGAACCTTGCTAGCACACCATCCTTTAACCACTGTCAATACCACCCCCAGGATTGTCTCTGTCAAGCCTGGTTTTATCCCTTTCCCACTTCAAATCTAGTTTAAAGCTCTATCAATGAGTCCTGATAACTCCTAAGAAAAGATCATTTCCCCCCTTAGAGATAGGTGAACCCCATCCATTGCCAACAGGCTTGGTGTCTTTTAGAAAACCCATGATCAAAACCCCAAAGTTCTGCTGGTGACACTGGGCTCAGAGCCAGATATTGATTTGGTGGCTCTTCCTGCTCTTTCCTCATCAGTCCCTGCAAATGTAGAGATAGAGGAAAACACCACCCGTAAGCCTGACCCCTTAACCAGTTGTCCACAGGCCTTGATGTCTCTTTTGGTTGCCGTCAGACTTTGACTCAGCCTGACACATGGGCAGCAGCATGTTTCCCCTGGGGCTCTGCCTGGGAGGCTGTGTGGCTTCTGGTGGAAGCCGAGCTCTGAGTCAGTGGCCTTCTGCTGGATGGATGCTATTGCTCCCTGTTTGAGCTGGCCAAGCTTCCAGGCCCTTCTGCACCATGTTCTGACCAATGTGCCTTGTCCTGTATGCCTGCCCTGGTCACTGTGCTCCTGGTCACTCATGCTTCCTAGGGGGCTGCCTTTGTATGAAGGGGGCCCACTCCTGGCTCCACCCAAGCCTCATCAGCTGCTCTCGCGATGGCTGCCAGCTTCTGGCAGCTCCATCAGCTTCCTCAAGGGTTCTCGGTGCATCTGACCCAGAGCTGATTGCCTCCATACAAAGTTTTTCATTGGTATGATGTGTTGGTGTCTGATGAATGGAACTTTACCGCACTGTTGCTCTGCTAAGTCTAGACACTTGCATAAATAAATGGTAAAATGTTATGCTTAGTTTCACTTGGACAACGTATAGTTGCTATCTCCCAGCTGAGAGAAAAATGCCCAGGTATAGAGGCAGTAGAAGCAAGTGAGAGACTTGACCAGGAGAAAAGCATATGCTTAATGCATCATGTAAACATGAGCCTGATTGTGCTGCCATTCAGACTTGTAGGACTGACATTCAGTACCACTTTACCTCAGTGCTTGCATCTAAGAGTTTACACTGATCCCTTACATGTTCCAAAAACCAAGCTCTGGAAAATCAACTGTTCCTGAACAGAAACATTTCATGGCCAAATTGGACAAAACAAAGGATGTGAGATTTTTTCCTGGTGTCAGTCAGGCTACTCATTTAGAAGTCTCACCATAATTAAAACAGTAGCTACTCAAAAGTCCTGGAACTGCAGTGAGAACAATATTAACATCACCACTGTCTCCAGGTGAAAGAACTACTCCCAGTTCCATAAATGCCAATTTAAATTATTATTCTGTGCAAGTATTCAACAATTGTCCAAGTGGTAAACAAATAATCCAGAGATTTCCCAAATACCATATTTTTAAGCATAACGATTCATTGCCTATAAAAATGTGCAGATAAGCAGATATGCTTTAAGATAGAAACTATTTAGAGCCATTTGAAACAGCAATATCCACTGCAGAGTTTCTTGCTTTGTCTTTGTCTCAAATAATCTTAACAATAGATTAATAGACTCAACCTTTCCACTGGAAGGCGTGCTCAAATACATGTATAGTAAAAGCTTTCAGAGGACTGATGGCAGAACTGGGATGAAAGTAGTCATTCTTGTCTACAGAGATTGTTAAGACACAGAGCCAGTTTTTTATTTGATATCAAGATGAAACAGAGAAACCATCACTGAGAAAATTCTGTAACAATAAAAAGAAGCAGAAGAACACTAGTTTGGGCAAGTCCAATAATTCTGTTTTTGTTATATCTAAAAGTTCCATTGTTGCTTAAATAATTTTCTATAAATTTATGATGTTTTTTTAAAAGAAAGATATTTTGATTCCTGGTTCAAAACGCTGAAATGAAGCAGTTAATTTCTGCAATATTTCTGCGATGTTTGAGCATTTCACTAAGGGTGAATATGGGTTGAACTGATCACTGTTTTATTAGTCCTGTAAACTAATATGTCTTTGCTTTTGCCTGCAATAAATAGTTTGCTGTAATGTTCCTGATCAATCCTAATGAGCCAATGGCTCATTTTGGAAAGTCAAATCCATCCCACTTATCTATCTCTGAAACTTGTCCTCAGATCCTGGTGAGGATTCTGTAGCTCTCTTACAGCCTATGGTATTGGGTTTTGTCCCCCAGATAATGATATGAATGGCATTTATGCACCTCCGAGTGCTCTGGTGTAGAATGAAAGCTTGGGAAGTAGAGCAACTATGCTCAGGAGCAGATTGATCTCATATCTTAATGAAAAAAAAAAAAATAATAATAATAATAATAAATCTTTCATGAGATCCTGTTAAGAAAATATTATTTAGACCTCCTGACAGGCATTTATTTATGAAAATAGCAAAAAGTGACTATGGATCTTAAACTTTTCTTTCTTAAACTCTTGAGTGTAGCAGCACAACACAGCAAGGACAAGAAGAATGGGGAATGATACTGTTGGTGGATATTGTGCAAATATAAGAAAGAACAGAAGGAGGATGTGAGAAATGAGAGATCTGGGGTCATTATTGTCAAACAAAGTATATGGTACACACACCTTCACTACTAAGTGCTTTACATTGTCCCAGAGTACAAGACATGCTCTGTGTACCAGTGAATCTGGACAGAAGAACAAACAGAGAAAAGGGTTTCACTTAGCTTAAGGTTATTAGCAATATTCATTCTGTTCTCCACATCTCATATCTTGAATTTCTAAAACAGGGAAACAAACTACCAAAACCACCTGAATTAAATTAATCTTACAACTAGGAAGTGCGTTTGCTTTGAAATATAATTGAAGTAAGGACGAAGTAAAATTACAGAACAGCAAGGCAAGCACCCACTACATTTTCTCTATGTGAAATTGTTCCAAAAACTCAGTGGTGCAAGATGCACATACTGTGTAAAGTGTTAAATTATTCATTCATATTTAATGGTTTCAAAAAAAAAAAAAAAACTGGTAAAAACACACACAATAGTTAATGCATCTTTAAATTCTTCTTCTTTTAGATGTCACTTGTTCCAACACCTTCTGCATATCTGCATACAGTCTAAATTATTTGTCTCTAATTTTTTCTCCATCCAAGGTTAGTGGAAAGGTGCATAGTCCTCCATTCCCATGAGACACATATACTTTCACACACACCCAAGCGCATTGCTTGCTTAACAGAGCCAATGAGACTGAGAATTCTTAAACAAAACACACATTAGCATGTCTTTTGTTTTCTTAGATTTTCATTGCTCCATTTACTATTTAGAACTTCATCCCAATCCTATTGAAGTGAATAATGAAACTCTCATTGATTTCAATTTGAAAGACTCTTGCTAGCATTAATTAACATCTAACTGATGAAGAAGGGAAATCAGGGCTTCATAGTGGTATCAGAAGAAGTTTTATTCCTAGATCTGTCCTATGCTTTTATTACACTGTAGAAACTGCTGCTTAATGTGAGCTATACACCTGTCATGGTTTTACTTTTTTTTTTTTTTTACACAGTGCCTCAAATTTTGACTCAGTCATAGTAAAGATAGGTCTAAAAAACAAATTTAGAACATGGATCCCACCTTTAAAATTCTGCATGGCTTGTAGTAGTTGTCAAGTATCATCTAAACTTTTGAGGGAAGAAAAAAGATGCTAGCTTTATCAGAATACAAAAGAACTCACACTAGCTACTTCAGACATACAACAATGAACAGGACTGCTCTGTTAAAATTTCTCAGTGGCTGATAGGCTATGAATGCTAAGATGACTTCCTCAGCTTGCATCAGCTACACAGGTTACTATCCTCCTCCCACTCCTAAGCATCTCTGTGGCTCTACAATTGCCATCAGAGCACATGCCACAGTCTGTTGCTTCACTACCCATCATTTCAGAGTCTTGCTAGCACTTGTTCAATAACCAGGTCCACTAACGTTCACCATCTCACTGCTTTTCCATCCTTCATCTGTGAATGACTTTATTGGCTCCTATTCATTTGAAGATGAAAGATGAAGATGAAGATGAAGATGAAGACATAAGTGAAAATGTAATCATTCAGAAATGGGCAGCCTGAACAGTCACAGTAAAAATTTTGCATCAGACATTCAATCTCATAAAGGAAGTGGCTGATTATCTTTCAGAAAAGTGAATGGTTCCATAAACCTGTCCTTTAAAATCCAGTCTTGCTTTCCATCATTCCCGTAATGTGGGAATACCAAACATGTGTACTACCCCACATGTTTAAACTGTGTATATTTCTGAAATCCCAGCATACCTCTATTCTTATAATAATTTCTATGAGAAAAAAAATATGCTTTGAAAGGAACACATCTTTGCTAGATAGCAAAGTATGGTTTGTGTATGTTAATAGGCCATTTTTATAACCATAACTATAGCTCCTTGGATTATATATGCTATTTTATTTTAAAAAAATAATAATAATTGTGGTTTTTATTTATTATATTATATATATTTATATATTTATATTATTATTGTTGTTATATTATAATATATTTATTTTATTATAAATTATTATATTAATTCATTTCTGCCTCTATTTTTTGGAAAAAAAAATAAATTGAAGCTCAATATTTCTCATATCCTTCCACCTCCTCATGATATGTTTAAACAAATTACATTGGATTTGTTCTGAAGAAAAATATTTTGTTGGGTCTAAGTAGATATTTTAAAATGATGTTTTTCTGATGCATAGTTCAAGTGAGAGTGAATTTTCTACTGCTTGGGTCCCAACTCTTCTGGTCTAGTTGGCATTGGCATATTAGATCCAACAAAACTGTGCTGATTTACAAACAACTGGAAAACTGGAGCATCATTTCAGGCCACTTTGAAGAAATACATTTGGGAAATCTTAGCTTCTTCTTGCTCAAATTAACAACAATTAAAATCTCTGTAGTAAATTCTGGGAAGGGTTATAATTTTTCATTGCAAGACAAGTCCATGAACATTTTTTTATGGTAAAGCAGGTATGTATCTTGATTTCTTCATTGTTCTTTAATTGAGCCTATCATCTCTATTGGAGGTAGACTTTCTTTTCACTACAGAAAGCCATAGGTCCCCACTTTTTTTTGTGACTATATAATCACTGAAATCAGATTCTTCTGCCTCTTGGTGCTATTTCAAGAACAACATGCAGAGTGATTCACTGTTCATCTTTAGAGATGATGGCAAAAACCTACCCAAAGGAAGCAAGCAGTAATAAGGTATTGAATTTTTCTAACTCCTTACATCAGATAAGTACTGAATATAGGTATCATATACTTCTCAATTGTTTTATTATTTTCTTTCAATAATCCTTTTTCAGCATTAACGCATCACTGGTTTTGGGACCAAGTACAGGTAGAATGGAAGATCTATCCACCTGTTGGCCTGTTCACTTAATGTAGCATTTTTCAGTGATTTTTTTTGTTTTTTTTTTTTTTTGAAAAATAGACACTTTCATATATATATATATATTAATTTCTAGAGATCTTGTATAATATTTAATAGGATTTTAAAGGCAGAATTTTATCTCTTCCTTTCCAAGTAAGAAAATTAGCTTGACTTTGACTGCTTTTTAGAAAGTGAGAAATTCCAGTGTAACATTGCCTGCAATTGTATGTCTAATATGACATAAGCAGCCATATTGAATGCCTGAACATTTATGACACCTGTATCTTCTAGTCATTGTCCAAACATCCTTTGGACAGAAGATTTAACTTCTTGCTATCATTATAACTGTGGATTTTTCCAAAAGAAGTTGGGTTTTTCTATTCTCATTATCATGATGACTTTTACTTCTCTAAATTCTGTTCCCCATGCAACCAAACCCTCCAAAGAATTTAGAAGGAAATACAAGTAGCATGTGTGAAAAAATAAAATAAAATAAAAAATCCATCCAATGATACTTTGTTGATTAAAGTACAGTTAGCAAACAGATATGCTTTTCCCCATCTAAAATGGAAAATTTTCTCTTGTTTTTTTTTCCTCTTGCATCTGTTTCTGGATAGTATTTTCCATTTTGGGACTGCAGTCGACGGACTTATTTATTTATTTATTTATTTATTTATTTATTTATTTATTTTCTGAGCTTTGGGAAAGTAAACATAAGTAGGAGAACAGAAGAACTCCAGACTTCACTTCACTGAACAACTAGCACAAAAGTAAATGCTAACAACCTGACTTCTTCTATATTGAGCAAAGACTGAGAAATTCATGCTCTCACAACCCCTTTGAGGGGAGCACTACCCACAAATGCCTCAGTTGTACTCACTATCCTAATATATGTTGACATGAAGTTGCTCAAATATCTGAAAATTGCATTGTCCGAGTGAGTTCCACTAGCATTGTGATAGATCCTACCCTTCCATACTTACATAAGTGTGGTTACACTGTGGGAGGTTTTGCTCCCACAATGGTTCAGTACTTACTGAACCAGAAGAAGAGAAGAATTTGCCCTGTAAAGTATCAGTGAGATTGACATATGTTTTCTCCAGCCATTTGGCTACCCTACAATAAACTGCCTAGTGCTCCATCAGAATTGTAATTGATTGGCCAGTAAACAGCTTGTTGATAATAACATATTCTAGCCATCTGATGTTTTCAACAATCCAGTAGCAATCTGCAGCAAAGCTATTTACACTGTGTTCCCTGCACTGGGCATGGGTCCAGATTTTACAATCACCAAGAAGAACAAAGAAGCAGGAGGTCTGTCATAACCTTCAGAAGGTTTTGAGAGTAATTTTAGGGATTTCAGAGGCAGTTTGACTTCTAGCAGAAGACTTGAAGATGGAAACTTTTTTCATGTTCTTTATTTTATGTATCACAAAAGCTAATAAATGAAAAAAAGGATAGTAATAATAACAACAACAACAATAATGATAATAATTATTATTATTAATAATTTGGGAATTTTGGGAATTTTGGTCTACATGTATGAGTGTATTTACTTAGATAAAGAGAAAGAACTAGTACAAAGTCAGAATAGAGACAGTAGCTGTTTTGTAGTACCCTCAGGTCAAGTAATATAAATGTAGGTATTAATAGCAAAGTCCAAATCCTAAATGAAACTTAAGTAAAA
Organism: Anas platyrhynchos; assembly: GCF_047663525.1. NCBI lineage: Eukaryota > Metazoa > Chordata > Aves > Anseriformes > Anatidae > Anas > Anas platyrhynchos. The sequence continues at coordinate 174,599,701 of NC_092587.1, forward strand.
GTAGTTTGAACACTGCAGTATCCCAAGGACAAGGACTTATTCTGTAATACCTGGAACAGAGAGAGGTGAGTAGGAATAGAGTGCTCAAAGTCTATGAGGAAGTTAGGAACAAACTCTTGCACATATCCAGAGAACATTTTGGTTTATTTTCTTTTGCCAGACCTGGAAGCTAAGTATCTTCATAGACAAGGGGAGTGCCCTGGCTATTCAGAGAAGGAAATAACCTCTCTTACTTTATGCTCTGTCTAGTTCAGAAATATTTAATTATTAACTGAAAACAGGGACATGCAAGTAAAAAAAAAAAAAAAAGAATTAAAAAAAAAACGACAGATGTTTTGGTAGAAGCCAGCTCTCTCCCTCAGTCAGAAATGCTTCTCAGCTGACTGTGAATTCCTAGAATATCAGACTATACAGGCCTCTACTACAGAGGTGTCAGCACTGATGGGCTGAATTATGACACTAAGAAAAATATCAAGATGGAGATACATCCTGGACAAAACAGGAGGCTTCTGGGGTACAGACAATTGCTTTCAAAGCACTGTCTAAAATTAGACACTTCTATTGCTGTAAAACTGCAAGGCAGGGATTGAGAGGTTCTGCATTTTGTTGTCCATTACAAAGCCTCATTTCCATTTTAAAGGTGAACATATATTTTCTTTACTGGAAGTGTATATTCTGTTTGTAATCATAAGGCCTAATAATGATCTCAGTTGTGTTGTTATCAGTCAGACCCCAGTGAATTTAACAGTTTTATCTGGCCCTTTTGTAGCACTGAAAATGAGAGATTTTTTTTTTCCCCCTGAGTGCTATGATAGTCTAATAATTTACTAGAGAACATATAAGATAAAAATGAAACAGACGTAACACCTACTCAACAATTCCATTTCTAACACTCATCTGGAATCTTCAACAACCCTTCTAAGCTAATCTTATTTTTTCAATTCACTCTTAATTCTTACAAGAAAGAATAAGATCCCAGTGTCATGGGTTATTTGGTTGAAGTTTAGTGTAAGGATAGTAAGGTTCTCTTGGCTAGTAGGAAATTTACCATCTTCACTAAATTTTTAAAATAATTTCAAAGATTCTTTTACAAAATCATAGAAGGAATCATAGAATGGTTTGGTTTGGAAGGAACCTTAAAGATTCTCTAATTCCAACACTCTCTCACCCCTGCCCTCGTCCCTGCCTTAGGCAGGGACTTCACCACCATTCTGTATTTCAATGTGTCAATAGAGGTGTCTTGCTTGCCCATACTTTTAATTATAGAATTGTAAGAAAATAAAGAGCTTTAGAACAATACTTAATAAATTCCTATTTGAAGACATAAGTTTATCTGTGAAGATTTTGCCATTTACTTGGCCCAAGAATTTACTCTATTTTTTATACTTTGTTTTATAGATACTTGTCTGAAATTGATGTCATCATTTAATTTCCAATGGAGCGTTTTATTATTTGGCAGCATATTGGATACATCCCAGTTCTTTCATTTATTTATTTATTTATTTATTTATTTATTTATTTATTTATTCCCCTTTTGCAAATTCTACATCTCAGCTGTTCCATGTAGTCTGCCAACATATTTAGATGGTTGCTTTCATTATTATTTAATGTGTGTTGGTTTCAGCAAATATTGTAACTACAACTGTTGCTTATTATGGGTCTCTTTTTTTTCCTCCTATAGTCAGAAAACTGGCAACATTCCAATCCCTTTTTAATTTCCTCTGACTAGCAAACTATGCATGCAAGGTCTGCTCACTCTTTCAGATGTTTGACATCATTATTATTTAATATGCTCCTTCAAGAAATGTTGTTGCCACAGCATTTTCTGACAGCTTTACAGTTCTGCTACTTCATTAAATACAACTATAATTATGTTTAAAAATATTTTGCACAGAGACCTTAAAAACCTTCAGATTTTCATTAACTACATGGCTACATCTCACTCTGTCGGGCAATATTTGATGAGACTAGGCTGCTATGAATTAGTTATCTTTGAGTTTTCTGACAAGAACAGCAGTCAAAACCTAGTATAGATCTCAGGATTTCCAAGAAAATAATAGTAACTACATGGCTAAGCCAGATAAATGGATAATAATGTGTTATTTTGCTAGAATTTTGCTAGAAGATTTTGCTTCAGCAACTCTGAATTTGTTCACGTGTACACCAAAACCTTGCCTCAATCATTTTAAGCAATTCATATTTAGATAGTGATTCATGTTCTATCTGAAATACTTGGATCTGAAAAGCCAGCAAAGCCATGGTAGAATTTTCACATGGCCTGTGAATTTTCAGGATTGGTCTTTATTTCTACTCATGTTCACATACAAAATAAATAGACATCTTTATTAATAATCAACACTCAACAATGCAAGAATCATAGAATCGTAGAATGTCTTGGGTTGGAAGGGACTTAAATGATCACATTGTTCCAATCCCCCTGCCATGGGCAGGGATGCCACCAAATCCATATCTCTCCAATCTAGAGATCAGGATGTCATGTGTCAGAGGCCTTGAAGAAGTCCAGGTAGTCCATTGGTCAGTCTTCCCGTGTCAACTGATGCAGTCACTCCATCATAGAAGGCCACTAGGTTGCTCAGGCACGATTTGCCCCTTGGTGTAGCCATGCTGGCTGTCATGGATCCCCTCTTTGTCTTGCATGTGCCTTGACACTGCTTCCAGGAGTGTCTTTTCCATGATCTTCCCAGGCACAGAGGTGAGGCTCAGTTCTGTAGTTCTCTGGGTCCTTTTTTCTACAAATTTTAAAATGGGAGTAATGTTTCCCTTTTTCCAGTCACCAGGGACTTCACCTGACTGTCAGGACTTTTCAAATGTGATGGAGAGAGGCTTGGAAATTCCATCAGCCAGTTCCCTCAGGACCCTGGGATGCACAGCACTGGACACCATATCTGATCTGTTTCATCAGGAGGTCTCAAACCTGCTCTTTGCTTACAGTGGAAGGGACATTGCTCCCCTAGCCCTTATCTATAGGTTCAGGGAAATGAGAGGGGTGGGAAGTCTTCACTGACTTGCAGTGAAGAGTGAGACAAAAAAAAAATTGAGTACTGTAGTCTTATCCATCCATGTCTGTCATTACCAGTTCTCCCTTCTTGTTTATCAGAGGGGGCCACAGTAACTGGGGCATACTTAAACCCCACAATATACTTCAAATACAGAATCTTACCTTAGTGAAGGTATCTGTGAAGGAACAGCATGTCTTACCAAATGTAGTATTATCTTGCTTAAGTGCTACTTCCTCCTTGGAAGAGAATGAGAGAGAGGGGGAAAACACACACACACACAAAAATTTAAATGAATTTTAAAGAGTTATTCAAACATTACTGTTTTGATGGTCATATATGATTCTATTTAGAAACTGAAAGTAGCTCTTGGTAAACTTCTGTAACACTGACCTTCACAGTATCTAACCCAGGCACTTGCATTTTTTACAATGAAAAATGAGTATTAATTGGCTACTACATTTCAAGATAGTTTTTCGTCTTTATAATTGCCTATTATTTATAGGTTTGCATTCCATTAGCTGCAGCGTGCAAGCAGAAGTAAGAGATGGGTCATTTTGTATAAGGTAGCATCAGAGTCCAAGTCATCACCTGTAACCTGCTGTGACAGTTATGCCATTATGCAAATTAACACAACGTTCCATGAGAATTTAAAATTAATATATATATATATAAATACATCTTCATATGAGGAAAAAGTATTCAGTCTGCATTTCCATCAGATATTTATCAGACTGGGTATCTACTACAAGCAATTATTTGAATTATGCATGACTATATCAATAATTTACTATCTATACATAGCTAATAAAACAATTAAGACCTACCTGTCTAAAATAAACCTTTTCAAAATTATCTACATCTATAGAATAAGTAGATATTCAGACACCAAGAGCATGCCATTGTTTATTTTTGTTTTCCATTTTCAGTTCACTAAGCACAGTCCCATTTGCATTGAAAACAGAATTTCTTACAAACATTCCTTTTAGCTATACTGTTTATTTTTTTTAATTTGTTTTCATCTACAAAATTACCATCAAAGTTGTTTATATCAAAACAGGAATTATATAAATTAATTTTCTAATGAGATCTACCTTAAAAGAATATTAAGGTTGAAAAGTTAAGTGTTCAAACTACTAAAATTAAGTATGCCTATATAATTCACATGCACACACATCTTCACTCCTCTTGTGAATCTGTACTGTTTCTAGATGAAAGATCCTCTAAAACACCTTCCCAAGTATATGCCTAATTCAATGGACAGTATTTTTTTCTCATAATAAAATGATTATAGTTACATACATACAACTACACATACATATAACATACATGACCAGCTGGTAATGCTGGGGCAGATCCCAGTCTCAGAGTGGTTTTACCAGGACCAATAAAATGCCTAAAATGAATTTCATATCATGCTTTCAGGCTACGGGACTTCCTGTACCTTATATGCCTGACAAATCTGGTAGCCTTCTACAACAGGGTTATAGCTTTGGTGGATAGGATCCATCTATCTGGACCTGTGCAAAGCATTTGACACTGTCCACCATTATATCCTTCTCTCTAAATTGGAGAGACATGGATTTGATGGATGGACCGCTTGGTGGTTAAGGAATTAGCTGTATGGTTGCACTCAAAGGGTTGTGGTTAACAGCTCAATGTCCAAGGGGAGATCGGTGATGAGTGGTGTTCCTCAGGGGTCAGTACAGTATTTAACATCTTTGTTGGTGACATGGACAGTGAGACTGAGTGCACCCTCATCAAGTCTGCAGATCCCAGATGAGCCCCCAGGACAAGGAAATCACCACCAATTATCATCACGGGCAAAACAGACTTGGTATAGGAAGATTAATATAATTGATTGCCTATCAGTAACAGAGCAGAACAGTGTGAAGCTAAAAGCAAACTAAAAGCAATTCCCCCACCATCCACCTTCTTCTATGTCCTCCCCTCAGCAGCACATGAGAACAGGGAATGGGGGCTGTGTTCAGTCCCTAACGCTTCGTCTCCTCTGCTCCTTCACTGTCACTCTTGTCCCCTGCTCCAACATGGGGTCCGTCCCCAGGATGCCATCCCTCGTGACCTGATCATGTGGGGGCTTCCCACAGGCAGCAGCTCTTCAAGAACTGCTCCAAATATAGGTCTGTACTATGGGGCCCATCCATGAAGAACAAACTGCTCTAGCATGGGTCCCCCATGGGCAGCAGTCCCCTCCTCCCCCCCCCAATCCCTGCTCTTGTGTGGGCTCCTCTCCATGGGTTGCAGCTCCAAACCAGAGTCTTCTCAATCTGTGGACCTTCAGGCCACATCCACCTGGTCCACTGGGGGCTCCTCCACGGACTACAGCGTGGAGATCTGCTCCACCATGAGACCCATGGCCTGCAGGGGGACAGCCTGCTCCACCAGGGGCCTCTCCACAGGCCACAGGGGAACTGCTGCTGCCTGCCTGGAGCACTTCCTGCCCTCCTTCTTCATTGACCTTGGGGTCTGCAGGGCTGGTTCTCCTCACTCTCCCAGCTGCTGTTGCACAGCAGGGTTTTTTTTATTTCTTAAATCTGTTCTTACAGAGGCTCAACCAACGTTGCTCATTGGCTTGACTCTGACCAGTGGCTGGTCCATTTTGGAGCCACCTGGATCTGGCTCTTATCTAACATGAGACAGCTTCTGGGCTCTTCTCATGGAGGCTATCCTTGCAGCCCCCCTGCTATCAAGCCCTTGCCATGTAAACCCAATAAAAGCAATAGAACATGTAGCCCAGAGAAGCTGTGGATTCCCCATCCCTGGAAGTGTTCAAGACCAGGTTGTATGGGGCTTTGATCAGCCTGGTCTCCTGGGTGGTGTCCCTGCTCATGACAGAGGGGTTGGAACTGGATCATCTTTAATGTCCCTTCCAACCCAAGACATTCTATGATTGTATGATACCTGTGAGAAATGGTCAATTGGATGAATCAACACATATGGATTGGTTGGCCAGAAAACCAACTTGTGTGGTAAATCCCATAATTATGTCCATCTCTTTTTGTTCACCGGTCAAAGCTAAGTATATGGCTACAATTTTGGCAGGACTGAGAAGCAGATCTCTTTTTTTTCTCTTTTTATAAACAAAAGTTCCATTATAAACAAGTATAAGTATCCTTCTGAGAAAATTAATACTGGAAATTCAAGTGATCCTCTCAAATTCCACATCTACAGCTTATGATGGATCAAGAATTAGGAGGATGCAAACATCTCTCATATTTTGCTTCAGATTCTTAATGATTAATTTTAATGCTGCATTTTCTCTTGTGTTTTCCTTGTCATTGTTTTCATTTTCATTCAGATTTACACCTAATATGTAAATGCGGTCCCAACACATTAAAAAAGCACATATATTTGGAATGTTAAACATTTACTGTACATCAGAAAATGCTCTAGAGTTGCTCCCAACAGATTTTTCCTATCTAAAGTTAATGAGTTTTAATGTACGGTTTCCTTGTACCTTGCCTTTCTCTACACATCAATCTGTTCCTGGCATCTGTCAAGCAAGCAGTAACGGGGAAATATTCTCTGGGGCTGTCAGTGAAATGACACCTTTCTCCTTTACTGGAGTTGGAAAATAATGCCTATATTTCTCTGAAACTCTCCAGGCAAAGAATGTCTGTCTTATAAAACCAACACCATCTGCCCAGGCAGACTCCTGTGAGCCAATGACACATAGAATGTTTTATCTGATCTCTAATGTTAAAGATGTTACATTAGGTTATCAAACTTCCACTTAACTAGATGACTTACCTTCTACACCTTGCATTCAAACAAGATGGTTGAATAGAATGACTAGGGATAGTTCACTCAGTATCTGTATTATTGCAATCAATTATTTTAATGAACGTCTCTAATTTAAGAAGAAAAATGCAACCAAATGTTCAAATAAAGGATGGGACACTTTGGCATCAAGTCACTGCATGACAGATAACCTCATTGAAACTGTATAGATTTTAGCATTTTTAGACACTTAGAAAAAAACATTCTAACTGTAGGTAACATATAGACCCATATTTACCCTGCAATTAATCACTGCACAAGCGAGTCCCCAGAGGTTTTCATTTATAAGATAGAAAACATTATGTGGTTTCCTGAACCAAAAAGCACAGAAATGATGAAAATAAAGAATGCCATTGATTTCAGGACAATGGATAAGTGAGTTGGCATCAATTCCTTAGTTATGTGACCAAAAAATTGAAGTTGTATTTTCCAATCTACTGTAGTTACTGTAAGGAAGCATTTGACACTGTCCAGCACAACATCCTTGTCTCTAAACTGGAAAGATGGATGGACCACTCAGTGGGTAAGAAATTGCCTGGATAGACACATTCAAAGAGTTGCAGTCAACAGTTTGATGGCCAGATGGCCAGTGATGAGTGGTGTTCTTCAGGGCACTGTACTGGGAGCAATACTATTTAATGTCTTTGTTGGTGACATGGACAATGGGATCACATGCATGCTCAGCAAGTTTGTGCATGACTCTAAGCTCTGTGGCACAGTTGACACACTGTAGGAAAGGGATGCCATGCAAAGGGACCTGGCCAGGTGTGAGAGGCTAGCCTGTGTGAACCTCATGAAGTTCAATAAAGTTCACAAAGTTCTGAACCTGGGCTAGGGCAATCCCAAGCACAAATACAAGCTTTGCAGAGAATAGACTAAAAGCAGCCCTGTGGAGAATAACCTGTTGGAGTGAGTCCAGAGGAGGGCCACAAGGATGATCAGTGTAATACCTCTCCTGTGGAGAATGTCTGAGAGAATTGGGGTTGTTCAGCCTAGAGAAGAGAAGGCTCTGGGGAGACCTTATTACTGGCCTTCTAGTAGTTGAAGAAAGCCTAAAAGAAAGATGGAACAAAGTGATATGATAAGGGGTAATGGCTTTAAACTAAAATAAGTTACGTTTAGATTAGACATTAGAAAGAAATTCTTCACTCTGTCTGTGGTGAGACACTGTAATAGGTTCCCCAGAGAAGTTGTAGATGCCCCATCCCTGGAAGTGTTCAAGGCAAAGTTGAATGGAACTTTGGGCAATCTGTTCTAGTGGGAGACGTCTCTGCCCATACTGTTCCATCTATTGGAACTAGGTGATCTTTAAGATCCCTTCAAACTAAAAACATTCTGTGAAGTTTATCCACATTTACTTGTTCTTCTGGAAAATCATTCTTGAATAATTCTTATTGAATCCTTCTTCATTCTAACATGCTAAAAAGAAATAAGGATTAAAATTAGAAACAATTTTCAGCCTACAGACTGTGGATTTGCTTCTGAGATCCACATTTATTCTCAAAGTCAATTATAAAAGCAGAAGACATCAAAATATCAACATTTATAGACAATATCAGAACTTTCATTTGAACAAATATTACATTTCTTCCTACTACAGTTGTCACAGTATGTTCAACTATGGCAATTGCACAATTTCTGTCTAAACTGTGTACTAATCTTCTGTAATCTCATTTCTTCAAACTAAGTCATCTTTATCTTTTAAAATTGCTGACAAAAATTTAACATATATTGAGTGAGAACTAAATTCACATTAAAAATAAATATATGCTTCTTTATAATTGATAATTAATATATTTTTTTTTCCTGGGTGTATGATAAAATTGTATGAAAGAATAAATGATAATACAACATAGATCTCTAGTAGGAAAGAAGATAATAATGTACTTAAGCAACATATTCTCCAATAGGTCCGGAATGTTCTGGCTATTTTCCTAAATAAATATGATTGATTTGGTCAATGTCAATGTGTCTGATTTTTATTAAAGTCACAATAATGGGTAGGCACTTTTCCTGAATGTAGCATAACCCGATATCAGTAGGACTTTGATGAGTAAGAACATTGCCTGTAAAGAGCTGTGCTATTTTTCTGTAGTAAGAATGTTTTCCTACCAAAAAGTTGTCAATCTGAAATCTTCTGAACAACTCAAATTTAAGTCATTTGGGGATTCAGAATATTTTCACACTATAAGTCCCTTTTACACCTTTATATACACCTTTATGGACCATATAAAGATCCATTTCTATTTGTACAAGCATTGAAACCCCAAATACCTTTTGTCCTATATACCTATTCTATACCAAATTAACTAGGAGAGAAAGACTAATTTGATGGAAGTCTAGAGTTACTATTTTGATAAGTCATTTGTAAACAGACTGAAATTGGAGAGAAAAAAAAAATAAAAAAAGAGAGAGAGAGATTGAATATTACTTCAGTCTGATGCCATAGAAGATCTCATCCTAGATGCATTTGAGCACTTCCTTCCCCAGAAAATTATGAACAGAAAAGAGCATTTCTTTTTACCAGGTGTAAAACATCTTAGAAATATAAAGAAATAAAAACTTTGTCAATGTATGTACAGTAAAACTTTTACTATTGAATTTTAAAAGTATCTTCTATTGTATTAAATTAAAAAGTGGCTTCTATTGTGTTTCTGTAGTTCCTTTTTGTTACAACTTAACAAACAAACAAAATCCATTGTTCTCGTGCACCATAGTAGCCACAACCTGACTGAAAAATATTGTCTGAATTGTTTTGACTCCCAGCAGCAGAGGGAGGATCAAATCCTACAGACTGCTTTATAAAAATAGACTTTTACAGTTTATAACTAATCCAAGGAGATCTCAATCACACAATCACAACATGGGTAAAATTGCAAGGAAAACTTTTAGGGGGTCAGCACTTCATCTGAGCCCAAATGCTTTATCTAGACACTATCACAGTGGGCACACCAATTTCTGTTACACAGAAGAGGAAAGACAAATGTAAAAAAAAAAAAAAAAAAAGTACTTTTCATCACACCCAGGAGCTTTTTGCTCTTGCTTTTGCAAATAGGTATCCATTTGTAGCTGGTTTGACCAAGGAAAAGCTTTCAGCCCCAGACTAATAGGCTGTAACTGTGAGACATTTGAACTCTTCTGTTAACCCACATTCTAAAACTCCTACAGCTAAGACCCAAAAGTTGTCTCCCTGATTCAACACTCAAAGTAAGAAAGCAAACCGTGTCAGTATAAGTCATTTAAAGAACAACATCTGTGCTTGTCTTGCTTGTCATCCTCTCATACCTCAGACATCCTGAATAATCGAGCTTGCTGGACTTGTACCAAGTTATCTATCTCCAACGGCTGGTGTGTTGTAAATTCATATAGAAAACTATTATATTCCACTGAACTGCTGCAGCTCCCTAGATAAAATGGTAAATTTTCCACAGATTTTCCTGTCAGCTTCAACCTGAAGATAGGATTTAGGAAGGTTACATTTTTCAGCACAGAGACAGTTGGCAGTTGGAAAGGAGTTGGTACTTCTTCCTAGTAAAAAAAAAAAAAAAAAAAAAAAAAAAAAAAAGTTTTATTTTTCAGCCCTTGGGGGAAAAAATATATATATATATATATATATATATATATATATTATGGTTATAAGGGTTTTCTGTAACAGTTCCAGAAATGTTGTCTTGAGGCCTCTGCATTGTCAGAAGACCTGATAAGTTACTTCTCTGTATGGGAAATAACACTAGTTTCAAGTTTCAGCAGCCATTCAGCATTCAGTGGAAGAATTTGGCAGATGTTCCCTTTACAGGCACATTATTTAATGTTTGCTCTTTCACTTTCTCTTGTTTGCTGTTTTGAGCTGAACTCTTGGAGAAAAAAAAAAAAAAAGTATCAGTCTAAAATTGATGACTCTGAAGACAAATACTTTGTGTGAGTAAAAAGTCAGACTTTGTGCCAACTTCTTTCTGAAAATCAAATACTTGAATATATGTGTTCTTTTTGAACTCAGAATGTTTTTAAATAAAAGAAAAAAAAAAGTTGTTTATTTATTTATTTATTTTTATTCTCTGTTTTATTTTGAACAAATGTGAGAAGCTTAGTGGATCAGAAATGATACATAAGGTCTGAAAAGTCCAAAGCTTGTGCTGAATAAGCTTCATTTCAGATCTGCTGCTGCAGCTAAGTGGCTAGGCACATGTTATTACAAAGTTCCTGATTCATCTCCTTTCATTAGAAAACTTTCAACAGCAACAACAAAAAAAAAAGGACACTTTTTTTTTCTCTCTCTCTCTTTCTCTTCCCCTCTCCCCCTCCTGACTCCAACGCCCACTGTGGTGCTACCAATTCAGAGACTGCTTTTTCTGAGTCTCTGTTAGTGGTTTGCACTGCTCCAAACACAAAGCTGTTGACTGGCACTTCAGAAAGTAATGTGAATAACTCACAGCATATTGGTTTTGACAGCATAAAATAAAGGATTTGCCCCCCTGCTGTTATTCCCTGAAGGTGCGCTTGTAAAAATAAATAAAAATAGCTTCCAAAAGTAAAACTTTCAGGAGTAAGCTATGCCACCATCTGTGTAAAAGGAAAATTTGGAAGAAAAAAAAATGAAGCAAAATCTGTAATATCAGGGCTCAGAACTACCACTGTATTTTTATGTTTGCGGTCTTTATTGTTAATGGTGGTGGTTTTAATTACATGGCCACCTGTCACCATTGTATTTGAGATCACGATGAAATGGTAGGAACCTCTCCTAAAAATTTAATGCATAGCATTTAAATTATTTGACCATTTCACATCAGAATTTAACATTTCTAGACAGAGATATGGTTAACAAGCTGTCAGTTTTTCTTCCTTGCTGTCTCATAAAGCAATCTGATAAATATCAAATTTACCTTTCAGCAAAACTAAGTATGAATACTTTGCTATTCAATCAGAAGCATCATTAAGTACTACACCAAGCACTAATAATCTAAATAAAAACACCAGAACCAGAGCTTACTTTCATACAGCACATTTAATCTGGAGGAAGCTCTAATTGAATTACAGAGGTTATTCTTTTATCTAGCACCTGTCATGCAAATGGATTTTAATAGAATTTCTTAGTATGCTATATGGATCATTCAAACAGCATACAATACCCAGGAACGCCTTCATGCATTACTGAACTGCAGCCGTCTCTTCAGTAGAATACAGTTGTTGTTTAACAATACACAGCAATACAATGCAAGCCTCACTGAAATTAGCATGAAAATTTAAATAGAAATAATACTGCAGCAGGAGGATCTTAGTTTTCTGTTTTGTCTTGAGAACAACAACAATATATTTCACTTATACAATTTCCCAGTCATTGGAGCACTTATCAGAAAAAGAGCTCCCTGCTCTTTTTCTACTCACAGAGGATGCCAATCACCACGTGAATGTTACATATACTACATACTGCACCCTAAGATGGCATTAGAATCAGCTCCTGAGTAGTTCCTAACATGTCCTGTAAAAATGGGCACCACCATTTCTGGATAGATTTGTGAATGGTGGTGGCCAAGGCTGAATGTTTTTGGCATTTATTAAGCATATTCTGTTGAAATTCTTCATATTCCATTATCCTGTGAAGTCATGTAAACAGAATGCCAAATCCAAGTTTAGGTGGTTTACATCTTATCCTTCTCAGCTGAGACAACAAAGACAACAAAGATGACAAGAATTACCTGTGTAGATCCTCTCTTTCCTTCTTATTTGCTATTGTCTTTCAACACCTTTACCACCACCTCTGCACCATGTCATTTTGCCAACAGCAGTAGACTCAGGATTTTATTAGCTACTTGGCTCAGATGTGCCCTTTCATTTTCTTTCATACAACTTGAAATGTGTGTGTGGCCTCAACACTCTGTAAAGCCACCTGTATATACATCACATCCACAGGACTCCTTTCTGCTATGTAGTGCTATCTATGCCCATGTATACATCACAACAGAGCTTCCAAGTTCCTGAATTTGA